>NC_055968.1:27741220-27818720 GCF_018492685.1 Alosa sapidissima | reverse complement strand
GTAGGAAAGGGTTACTCGTGTTGAGGAAGAGCGACGATACAACGCAATATCATGGGGTTCTATCTAATACCACAGAAAGAATTCTCTGACCCTGTCAGATAAAGATAAAATGCATGTGGTTATTTTTGTTTCATCACATTTTCAAAGTAAATCTCTGGAAGAGATTGGCTCAGTTTATATTCTTTTTTCACGTCCTCTCTAAGGATAGACATTAGGCAGGATAATGTCCAGAATGAATGTTGCCCAGAAGTTGGGACGGGGCCCAGAACAGAACTTTTTCTGATGATGAGCTCCCTCATATCCACAATAATGTTAGTGATGCTTCATAATGCTTGTTATGATCTTTCATAACCATAGACCACTGTTATGAATCATGCACAAACTAGAGTTAAATAATGTAAGTCTGCGTATAAAATATGGTATAAAATCTTGTGGTGGAGCAATGGTAGCTCTTGCTGCCTAACAAAATGGTCAGCCTGGGTTCAGTTCCCAACCCCAACATTGTGAGTCCCTGTCGCTTTGGATAAAAGCTAAATCCCACTCACTTTATTATATTACACAACATTACATTTCAGTATAATACTGCGGTATAATGTTTTATGTTTACCTATATGAATATGGAGGCTCATGTCAAGTTCTTTGAGACATGAAATGCTATTTTTATTGATAGACTTAATACGATATAAATATTGAGATTTACTCATGTTTGGGTGCCCTGCCCAGACCAGTTATATCAAGTTCATGAAAAAAGAAAGATCTCTCAGCGTCCTTCATCTTCTAGAACTCGGACTTGGCACTGACCGAGCTCTCGTGTGTACCCTTGAGGTCACCACTGGTGACGCTGGAGCCGGACGCCTGCCCCCTGCAGAGTAACTTCTGCAGCGTCCCGCGAAACTTCTCCGCCCCAAACAGGTACACCAGGGGGTCCAGTGCCCCGTTCAGGCAGGTGAGGGAGGAGGTGAGCCGGTTGGCCAGCGCCAGGGCTCTCTGGGTGCGGCAGGGCAGGTCCAGGCTGTAGCCCAGGATGTAGGTGGCGCGGCTGGCATGGTAGGGGAGGAAGCAGACCACGTAGATGAACATGACCAGGCCGATGGTGCGCAGCGCCCGCAGGCGCAAGGCCGGCTCCAGCCGCGAGCCGTGCCGCAGGCTGCGGATGATGAGCAAGTAGCAGGCCAGCGTGGCCAGGAAGGGCGGTGTGAAGGCCACGGCCAGCGAGACCAGTGCCCGTCGGGACGCCTTCTCACGGTACAGCTGCAGGCACACCGTCGCGCCGTTCACCTCCGCCGTCTGATGCGTCACCAGCAGTGGCGCCATGGAAACCGTCACCAGCACCCACAGGCAGAAGCTGGCCACGTGGGCGTAGCGGGCCTGACGGAGCTTGAGCGAGCGCACGGCATGGACCACCGCCAGGTACCGGTCACCTGCAACACAGGCCAAGAAGTAGATGCTGGCGTACATGTTGACGTAGAAGAGGAACCCTGCCAGGCGGCACGGGATCTCACCGAATGGCCAGTGCCCGCCCGTCAGGTGGTAGGTGGCTCGCAGAGGCAGGATGATGACATAGGACAGGTCAGCTACGGCCAGGTGCATCAGGAAGACGTTGGCTGGCGAGGAGGTCCCGCGTTGGCGGGAGAAGATCCACAGGGCCAGGCTGTTGCCATTCAGGGCCAGGAGGAAGACCAGGATGTAGTAGCATCCGAAGATCAGGTTCTCTGCCGTGTTATCGACTGGTGCGCACGTTACATTGGATGGGAACGCGGGAACCTCGGGTGTGGTGCTGTATGTGTCCATTGCTGGAGGGAGAAAGAGAGGCATATTTAACGAAATCATCGCTTCATAATGTCACTCACAAAATCCCACCCCCACTCAAAAAGAACGCCTGTGACAACTGCACGAGTAAGAAAATGGGAAGAATCCAAATCAAGGGATGACTTCACATGAAACAAGTCAGACATGTCAAATTACACCCTACAGAGATCCGCTTTAATTCACAAAGCAACAAAGACCTTTTGGGGTCAGTAATCTAATGACATGTACCATTCATCTTGGCTTGCAAGTGCACAGTAAAACCATTAACCCCCCCCCCCCCCCCCCCCCACCCCCCTAGAGGGTTCACACACAAAAGACTTGGGCATTCAACAAACACTGCGCCTACAGAAGCTCATATTCATAAATGTGGCAAAGAGCACACAGCTCTCACTCTCTTAAACAGGCAACAAAAAGCCCAGCCGCCAGACCACTAGAATGGCCTCATTCATTCACCCAGTGCCATTTTTAACCAAGAATGCACCGTAGTAAACCCCCCAAAAACAGACCCAGAGGTATTTGTCATTTGCACATCAGGGGGAAAAAAATTCTTACTGCTTGGTCTCGTTCTTAACCTCCCACTGGCAGTGCCCCACTTGCTTTCAACAGCTTTTGCATAAGCATCTTGGCATGCTTGGCAGGTCAGTTGTAAATGTTATGGTTCTATGAGTGTTCTAGAGGGCGTGGGTTGTCTGTTTTGCGGGTTTTGGCTCTGTGCGTACATCTCTGGCGGTAAGAAGAGATGGAGCCGCTCGCCACGGGGCACATGACACCCTCCTCCTCCAGCCCACCTCCCAGATGACGGGTCACCATGAGGGCACTACGTGCATCCAGCCGGCCCCACCTCTGGGTCATGGGATATAGGAGGTAGCAGCAGCCACACCCTGCTATCTGCTTTCAGTCCTCTGTGCCAGTTGTTGCCCTACCCAGAGAGGTAGGACGATCTGGATTGGCACATCATTGACGACGCTGGGGGTCTTTGACCCTTCCACTCCTAAGATTAGATAGGCAAACTGTTTGGGGCTGCTCCTTGATGCGGCATGTGTCCACACCCCAATGGCCCGTAAAAGTTGATCTATTAATAATTGAACTTGCACAGATGTTGTCTATCAGTCGTCCCCGTAGATGTGACAGCCTTTTTAAGACATGGATTGAGGCATGGTGGGCTGTGGGGTGTGAGATGCGAGCCTTTGGCATTTCACAGTGACACGTTTTTTCCACTTTGCAGCTCTGTTGCTGCAACCAACGCCCCAGTCCAGTGCGGTTGTTAGCTTAAGACACATGCGAGTACATTTTTTGCAGTGGCCCAGCATGACCCACGCTTGATTGATGTTTTCAGCGCTCAACATGGGAGTACCTCCTGTTCAGTTCTCAGTGTGCCTTGTTAAATTGGAAGTTGACGTTGACCCGTCCCACCCAAACATAAACAAAGGCTCGTTTTGACATTCTCCCCGGAGGTTAACAAAATAGGAAGACACAACAGAAAAATATTTTGAGAACGTTCAAGGAAAAGCAAGAGCACATGGGCATGATTTGGTGTCAGCACTTGCAAGCAAACAGATGAGTTCAGAGCATCTCCCTGCACGAACCAGTGGGAGGACTCACTCTGCTCTACGCACGAGCCTAACCCTTTATCAGTTCCCCCAGATGAAAGCAGTTAAACTGACAAAGAGGCATTGACAAACAGCCCACGCGGTGGATAGGCCTGTCCACCTCCACACTATTATGTACTCCAGGTCAATGGGCGAGTCAAGAACTCTTCCCCCATTTGTTTTAGATGAAACTGCACCTCCCAGCGGGGCGAGCGTGATCCACTGGGCACATAAACAGAGCAGCCAGCTGCAGAGCGGAGTGGAGTGGAGAGGAGAGGACGCCTCCTCTCCCTGTGAGCATGGAGGTGTGAAACTCGTCTCAAAGGGCGCCGTGGGATTCTAGTTTAACAAAATTTCTCAGGACGGAGAAGAAAAAACAGACACGCACCCCCCCCCCCCCCTCCCTCACACTCCATCTGTTATCAGCCAAAAAACTGAAGACGCTTCCTTCAGTATTAGACACTCTCCAGAGTCCACTTAAGAAAACATGGAAGCCTTCTGCCGTGCAATTTCTGCCAATAAATACTTGATTAGACCAATAATTTAAAAAATCCAAATCCAGAAAAATATCTTTATCATCAGGATCACAGGGACCAGCTTTAGGGGAAATGGGATTAGATGTGGGGATAAAAACCACTGGGAGCATTGTGACGTAAAAGGGTGCCGGCAAACATAAAGAAGAAAGATGTCGGATTCTTGTTGGCTGAGTCTTTTGAGAGATTAGCCAAAGCCGGACGGCGAGGGGGGAGTGTGTGACGAGGCTGGCAGCTATTGCAAAGCCCACGTTAGCCAGCCACGCTCTCCGCACGGCAGCGCACACAGAAAGAGAGAGCAGGAGCTGGGAAAAGCGGGGGGCTCTACCGTGTAGTTGCCAAAAAATTCAACCCCCCCACTCATAGTGTATAGTGAAGAAATAACATGCCAGTCTCCCTACTGATCAGGGTGCCCCTCAGAGAGACAGGGCTTCATTAGATGCTTCCCACACTCACAGGTCTTTTCCCAAGACCTTGCACTCACAGAGTCACTGAGGCTCACAACCACCAGAAAGTGCCCTTAATGTCTCCCCATTACAACTGAAAGAATGACTTTAAACTAGACTGTTCCCACAGAGAACCACGCAGACATGAAAGAAATGCAACACAATGCAACAATGTAATCACTATGTCGTCCAGATAGCCTTGAATGTTTATCACAAATTTACAGTAAAAACAAAAATAATGAGTAATTCAGTAAACAAAGTACAGTACGAAAGTTCATCCATACATGTGATAAAAAGGTAAACTAAAAAACAAACATGCACAAAACATGCAAAAACATTTTCACAGAGAAGTCAGAGGCTGACTTACCCGACGGGAGCTCCTCTCGGAGTGGAGTGCCAGTAGAGTAGAAGGAGGAGGAGAAAGTGTAGCAGAGTGGGACAGGGCCAGAGAGAAAGAGAGAGAGAGAGGGAGAGAGAGAGAGAGAGAGAGAGAGAGAGAGAGAGAGAGAGAGAGAGAGAGAGAGAGAGAGAGAGAGAGAGGGAGAGAGAGAGAGAGAGAGAGAGAGAGAGAGAGAGAGTGGCTGTAGTTGGTGTGTGGCTGTTGGTGATAACAGCTGGCGCGGGAGCAACAGTCTAATCGTGGCAGCAGCCCTGTAGCTCGTCTTTCTTCCACTCTCCCTCCCCTTCAGTGAACTGGGTGCTCAGGTCTTCCAGGGGCCTCTGTACCGTGGGCAGAGCGCAGAAGCCGAGCTTAGCCAGAGCAGAGCCGGTGAGGGCAGGATAGGGCAGGGTAAGAGCGCTGACAGGACCCCAGGGGGCGTCTCGGGGACAACAGGATGTTTCCCAGGAGGAACGAGACTGTGGCTCTTTTTGTATCCCTCCCCAACAAATTTGATTACAAAAAGAGAGCACGCCCCGACGGGGGTGCTCGTGACGCTGAACCCCTGACCCCACCCCTGTTCCCCTCACTCTCGTCGGCTCTGAGAGCCACTTGTGCGCCCTACAATAGCGTGAGTCAGGACAAGTGCTCGGAGGAGAGGAGAAGAATGGCGTGTCTCGCTTGCAATGGGTTGCCGGGCGGGATGCCATGGCAACGGGCCCCTAACGGTGGACCAAAAGACCTTTACGACACTCACTCCGCCCCATGCCTCTGTCACCCCCTACCCTCGTTCCCATATCAATACATAGATGATGGACTGTGTAGTTAATAGCGGTTGTTTATGAAGAATGGCTCCAGTTCTCTTTTGTGGGGAGGGTCTGCTCACCAGACAGAGCCCCCCTGTGCTCTCTTTAGAGAGAGAGAGAGAGAGAGAGAGAATAAAAGAGGGAAAGATGAGTCGACGTGAAAGAGAAAGGGAGACACTGAGAGAAAGAGAGAAGCCAAAAAGAGAGCAGGATGACATAGAAAAAGAGAAGAACAAGATGAAGAGATATACACAGGGGGAGCAGGAAGAGTTCAAATAAATAAACTGTTAGAGAAAAATGTTCTAAATGGTCAGAGAAATGCACAGACTACAGCCACTCCCTCCACCTTCCACCGCAATCTTAACATATGATAGTCTTGATGATTTTAAACAGCAGGATATACTGTCAGTTTTGCTAAAGAAGCTAGCTGAGATGTTAGTAGGAGAAAGAGGATAAGTAACAGAGAAAGAGGCACAGAACACGCACAAGGGAGAGATGGGGGCCCTTTCATCCCAACAAGGAGCGAGGCCCACAAAAATAATCACATTCCCCCAACTCACCCCCCATGTTGGACAGATGTGGCTCGGGACTGGTGTGGGGGGGCACACACAGGGGCTATAATATATCTTTCATACGCGTGCTAACAGCTGTGCGTGGCAGACATGGGCCCTTTCTCCCATCTCACGCTAGCCCCAGAGAGATATGCTAATGACACGGGACACGGCTGAATGAAGCCACTATCTCCTCCGGGACCAAGACTGCCGAGAGGGCTGACCACACTGCCAGCTCCTAGTTGGGATGTCTGGTGGGAGTGATGGTTTTGTGCCGCACCAGTTTTGGTGAGCTTTTGTGTCTTTCAATTTACTATCTGGTAAAAGCTGTGAGCAGACATGTGATGATGTGTTTTTGAAACACGTAGATTCATTTGCTACACAATATGTGTAGTTTCAGAATGAGTATTTATGGGACTGTGAGGATAGCTAGACAATGCTTCTATAGATAGTTAAATGTGACTCAATGTGAAACACAAAAGTTCCACAGATCAACAACAAGCATGGTTTATTGTAAGAAATCATTTATTGGAAAGTCATATCTCAGCCACTTGGGAGCAACACAAGAAAAAATAAGATTTTTTATCCTTCTGGTTGTTTCTTCTGAAAACATTAAATTCATTAAGCGTGTAATCCCATAACCTAGGCAGAACACCATGTCCTTGGATGAATTTGACAAAAACAGAAAGGAACATAGTTTGGCAGGCAGAGAGGACAACTTGGACAAGTAAAGCAAATGGAATGATTATGTTAAAAGCCAAGTTACTGATAACAACAGTGGTACCTGGGTTATAAATAAGTTATGATAGCTTTCTGAAGTGTTGTCTTCAAAAAATACTTTTTTTCAATGAGTACATTTTGAAATACAATGAGATTTATTTTAACAATACATGACTAGCCAAGGAATCACTTCAAAAGTCCCTCAAATGCTTTCAATTTATTTTGGCACCTGATTTAAGTATTTAATAATCAATGTATATGCACTTGATACTCAATCTAAAAAAATCTGACAATTGAAACAGTCTGTATGTTTGTCTGTGTTTATGTTTATGTGTATTTGTGTGTGTGTGTGTGTGTGTGTGTGTGTGTGTGTGTGTGTGTGTGTGTGTGTGTGTGTGTGTGTGTGTGTGTGTATGTGCATTTTCATTCTGAGGCACATATCGGTCCCAGTTGGCCTTAGCGGTAGTGCTGGTTCCGTTGGCGTGAAGCGACTTTGGTCTCGTTCAAATACATGTTCACATACGATGTGATGAGGTCATCTATTTTATAGCCCTTTAAGACAAAGAGTCAACAATAAATCACCAGATGAGAAAAAGGAAATGTCAGGAAGCTATAATTCATATTTCAAGCTCAATTCCAGTCATTGTATAAAAAATGTAAATGATATGCATTTGGCATATAAGGAAAACAGGGCCTCTTACCAGAGATGTTTCACAGAGGAGCTTGTTACCCCCTACTAGACTGCCCACTGTCATGTGGAAGTATGTGCTTCCACTACGCCAGTTGGCAATTTTGTTGTAAGGGTGTGAAGCCAGAATCTCCTGCAGAGAACCAGTTTTGAAGTTGGTTATTAAATAGACTTGTCTCACTCGTCTCGTGTACATAAGATAATTGCAGAGAAAACACATAAATTCAGTTATAAAACAGCTAGAGTATTTTCTCAGCTTTTCTGTACCTTAGTTTTAGGGTGCATGACAATGACGCCTTGTCTGCCGATAGCCAGCCTCACAATATCCGGGTAATTGGGTTCTGATGTTTGCTATTAAGTTGAAGACATTCATTTAGTACTGATGATGATGCCAAATTTCATGCGCTTTGTCACTGCTAGTGGGAAAAGTGTGTTGTCATACCTTAACTTCAAAGAAAGCACAGCCGAACGTGGTCCATTTGAAGATCACCTTGAGGAAATGCACTGCGGCATCCTCAACAGTCAGGGCAGCTTGCTTGTTGTAAGATGCTGCGATTTGCTGAAAGGGCACAGAGTGGAACACACTTCTATCAATTATTAGGTCATGACCAAAAAACAAGATTTTGGAGATGTATTATCCAGTGGGATGTACAGAGGAAAGTATGAACGTTTTACCTGCTGAAATATTTCAGGCAATTGTGTATTATCATGTCAGTATATTGCTCAGACAACCAGTGTATATTCTGCACTGCAGTTTTAACTTTCTGATCTCACCTTGACTAAACTACACTGCTCAAAAAATTAAGGGAACACTTAGAGTTTTCCACAATTGTTAAAACACGTTTTTTGAAACCTTCCACCCTTTTCTCCATTTTCAAACTACATTCACAGAATGTCTGACAGTTCTTGCAAAATAAAACACTGTCCTCAAAAGTTTTATTTGTGCTCAGAACCAAACAGTGTCAGAGTACCGATCCAGTGTATGATTGAAGTGTTCCCTTAATTTTTTGAGCAGTAAACATCTTAGCAATTCTCTCCTCTACCACCCCTACCACAACTTTATTCTCCTAACTTTATCTCCTAGGCCTTCACCATGATCCTAATGCCATGTTGAGCTCCTGCCCTTGCTCCCTCACCTTCTTCCATTCATCAGCAGACATGGCCTTGAGCATGTCATTGGGCACCAGCTCCTTCAGCATCTTGGGGATCATGAGAAGCTGGCTCTGGTCATTATCAATCTTCACCCTTAACAGCAGGCCGGCTAGACGCACCAGCTCCTCTTTGGAGCATTGGTGGTAGCCTCTCAGGTACTTGGGGAGCTCCTGCAAAGGCAATCATACATTTCAAGATGATCCACACACCAAAGAGCTCCCATTCACAACATTAATTAGTGCCATGTAGCTCTTCCTCAGACTTCCTCTTGGATACTGATATGGTAGATTCTGCACCCATCCAAAATTGGCCTTGAGATGTGCGTGGCCTTGCATTGCTTGATCATACATTTCAAGAAATGAACATAGAAGACTACATGTTCCATCATGCTCTGGCCTGCTTGTGGCATTGTGGGTAAGGTAGGACAGGGATAGGCGACTCTACCTGAGGGAAGTGGAAGATGAGGTCAGCCTCCAGGTCTCTCCCAGGGACGACATTGAACCACAGCTTTCGCATGAAGAATACCTGATACTGCACATTCACTGGTGCTGCACCTGCCACGTTACGACCGTTTCACACATTCAATTATCACTCATTACAGTCCAGAAATAATACATTTGTTTCATTCCCCTTTGATAAGTCTCTAAACAAGGTAGACTGATATCTTTTACATATTTACTCCAACAAGGATCTTGATAAATGAAGATGAAAATAAAGAACATGATTAGCCTTTGTTCCAATTCAGAATTCAGTTAAAAATGGGACTGTTAAGTTCTCTTCACTGACTGTAAAGACCCTTTCAATCTGTTCCGAGAGGATTGAAGTGTTCAAAACCAACGCAGACTAAAATGAACCAGGCTTTAGATTCATGTTCTACAAAATGTCAACTTTAAAACATGTTTTTGAAAAAACAAAAATCCCATGTTTTTGTGTTTGTCCCTATCTTACCATTAGCTCAATGTTGTTGTCTTTGCCACTGGAAATACCTTGGGAACGCACATTTGTTTAGGCTGTTTAAAGGGTTAATAAAAGACTTATAGAAGGAAAACTAGATGTCCTAAACTCTCACCTTCTCTGACCCTCTTTGCCGTCTTGGAATAATCTGTGATCTGTCGCAGGCTGTCGAAGAAGTAGTCGGTTTCATTCAAGCTGAGAACCTAGACAGAGAGCACGGAGTTAAATCATGTTCTTGCGATGTTTCTATGAGCTCAGCGTAGATGGCTTCACAGGTCTGTCCCAACCTGGCACAGCTCTGTCTAACACACTGGGTGCGAGTTTGTAGGCGTATTTTGCCGACAGTACATGCGCACTGTGGCCAGAGCAAAGTCAGTCGCACAAAGTGGGCTGAATCAGGCCGAAGTTAATTAATGAAAGATAGATAGATCATAATTTACCACTGCATGTGATTGATTTATTCAATTTCACTTCAACGGAGAAGCCTTGCCCATGTCAGATATAGCTTGACATAGCTTTCCGCCACCTATATCGCTGCCGAATTCGGGTCCACTGTGTGTGAGACTATAATTTAAAGAACGTCATGTAATCTGAATCTGTTTACTACAGGGACGCACCTTGTCAGGGGTTTTCATGAACATGGTGAAGCCCTCTGCCGACAGCAGCTCCAGTTTGGTGGCGATTGTATGGGTCAGGTCCTTGATCCTGGTGTGGGGACCCACCTCAAAGATCTGTGCAGTGGAGAGACATTACAGCATGTCTATACACTCACACATGCACATCAGACCCAGAGAAAAACATGGGAAAACATTTACAAAGCATCTTTCTAATGTGCATTCTAACTGACACTGCTGTGAATCTAGAAATATTTTTTTCATTTCTGGATAGTAATAATTGCAGTGAGCTATTGCAAAAATGTAGGGGTTTTTGTTTTACTATGTTTTGTAAGCAATAAGTATATAAACCATCCACTTTTTTGTCAGTGAACCAACTTTAACCAATTCATTTTAACCAATGAACCAAACATTCATTTGATCAGTGGCGGATCATGGCGTACCTCTGCGGTGTCGTTGGGGAAGTTGACCTTGTGTAAAATTTGGAAGCTGTTCTGCTGGACTGCATCCAACTCCACCTTGTGTGGGGGGAACTTCCTGGGCTCTGCCCTGTCCAGGAGAGAGGGAGAGAGAGAGCGAGAGAGAGAGATAGAGAGAGAGAGAGGGTAAATAGCCTCAGTATATAGGCGCTGGAGTGTGAGACAAAAAACGAAATCCAGATCCTGCTCAACCAAATCTGATGCAGCTTCATGACAAGAAACAAAGAAATCTACACAACTGTACTGTAGTTTGCGTGGAAGACCAGATACATGCTAGCTTAGAAATCTAGTCTAGCAACTCTCCATTGGCTTGTGTGCTGGAATATAGAGACGTTAGGCGGGCTTAACTTAATGATTGATGGCAGAGTTGCAACGGTTTGGCTTGAATTCCCTGCTACTTGAAAACAAAGAAGATGGATATTGCTGTTGGCGAACAGCGGGACAGGAGTTAAGTTTTTTTTAAGTTGGCAAAAGTTTGAACTAGCCAACTAGCTCCGGTGGGAAAACGCATGGGACTCATAGCGCTGTCCTATTGCGTGCAGAGGGAATTTGAAAGACAACCGATTATCCCGCCTCTCGGACTGAGCACTATCAATGGTGAGTGCCCAGACCCTACATTTTAATGTGTGTCTGGCACGTCAGGCTAGATACATGCATATCACTTATATGCATGTATGAGAGCAGAGACATGATCTCTCACACACAAGCACACAGAACAACTTAACTTAAAGATCTTTTAAAAATGTTAATGAAGAAATTGGATCATAGGGAACATACCAGACACATTACACTACTTTGTGCATCTGGTCTAAATCTTCCCAGACTGACCTAATGTTTACAACTGAATAAAAAAGAAACACACACATCAACAGCACGTTCGATGGACAGGGAGGGTCAGTGTGACATGACATCAGCTCAGACACATGCGAGTGGTGACTGTGATGAGCATGTGCTCCGCCATCCATCAAGCAAACTGACTGTTTCCTGGCACGCGCTGGCTCGCGGGCGAAAGGGCAGCGACACCGAGGAAATGCCACGGAGGAAGGAGGGATGTCCAAGCGACCCAGAGGCCATTTTAGTAGCACTGCTGGAGAACAACTGCTTATAGTAGAGGGGATCAAGCCAGGGCTCTCTGGCTCACGATGTTCCATGAGAGAGGTCTATTTAAAAGCCACTGTGACTGTGTCAATGAAGAAGTCATTGTATGTCAACTTCCTTCAAAGACACTCTATTAATTCATGTCTTATTAAAAATTATAAAAAAAATCATGCAGTTTCCACCCTGACGTATTTTGGTCATTCATTTGATGAGTCTATAATATGCAGTGTGTTTTAAAAAAAAATGATTGCCATATTATTTATTGACGGAGGAATAGAGATATCTTCTTTTTCAGTCTTCATGCTATATTCGCTTTGGACAAAAGCATCTGCCAAATCCAATAACCATATTCATTCATTCATTTGTTCATTCATTCATTCGTTCATTTATTCAGTGGTTTCTCTCATCCCATTCTGTGTCCTCTCACCTCAGTGAGGCCTGCAGTCTCTTCAGGCATTCGGTGGCCATTGGGTCTCTGCGGCGCGTCTCCAGGAAGCGCTGGGCGTGTTTGAACAGAATGTTACTGGGGGGGAAGAGGCCACAACAGAGCCACAGGAGATGCCAGCCATGCTCCACGCTGTGCCTGAGAGGTGGAGAGAAAGAGAGAGAGAGAGAGAGAGAATGAGAGAGAGAGAGAATGAGAGAGAGAGAGAGAGAGACGGCAAGGTCGAGAGGGAGGTGCACACAGTGAGCAACAATAAGATACATGAAAGAGAGAGAGAGAGAGAGAGACGGCAAGGTTGAGAGGGAGGTGAGCAACAATAAGATACATTGAGTTCAAGCAGAGAATGTTATCAACAAACGGTTCGCGACAGCAGCCATAATCTTGCAGGAGGTGTAATGATGTAGCATTATACTGTAGCTCTGCTGCAGGTATAGGTGTAATGAATGTGCTGTCGATGTGTTTTAAATATAGTAATCTAGGTGTTGTGCACTATACAGCCCCCGTCTGGTCCAGACTGTACACTATTAAGCACCAGTCATCCAGTAGTCAGTATGCTGGGTAAGTGAGGGAGCCTGTGGGAAAGGAATGGGGCAGAAGAGGGATGGTCATCTCTTTCACAGATCACTGAAGCCCAGCTGGACACCGCACTGTCAAACAACCACAGGGGAATGTACAGCTGAATGGCTCGAGCAACTTTATTTGGTTTTGCTAGGAAAAAACATAATGTACTGTTTGTGATGGGGGGGGGGGGGGGGGGGAATTCAAGTCTTGTTACCTACCACCCCATTTCAAACTGATACTGAGATATGTCTTGTAAGAAAGAGTTAACAAAGTTCACATTTGAACTGCAATATTCATAAGCATGAGCAAAATGTGCAAATTAGCAAATGCTCTATTTAAAAGTAGCTTAATGTTAGAGTGCAGTGAGGGCTTATAAGTGTTTCTGTACGCAGTAGGAGTTAAACCAGTGGCTTTAGGATTACTAGTAACACACAAATTGAGCCACAGGATCGAGAAGGATAATACCTAGAAAAGTAGTAGAACAGCAGAAAACATGCACAGCATTTCACTTCATGACCTTGTGATTAAAAGGTACAATGGGCATTCAAGTGGTGGACAAAGTGACTAAAGCAGAGCACAATGAGCCACTCATAATTCAGAGGTAAAGGTGTCTCTCTGCTATAATTACAGCCAGGCCTTGCTAGCGTTTTGCCTTCCTTGTTCATATTCAATGTAGTTCTGAGGCTGACATACTACATGGGCATTATGTGCCAAACAGGGGTTTAGTGGTAAAATAAGAGATGAGTAAACTATGAATTCTGTGATCCCGGTAAGGTAGACTGTGCAGCATCGTATTTTTAAAAAGGGCATTCAAAACATGTTTGATCAGGGTGGAGGTTGTTGTCCAATGTTTATAACAATATCAGGGGTGTTACATGGTTCCTAGAGTATTGATGAGTGCACATATTGTGAATGTGGATAATACAGTGTGATTTTTGAATGTTAAAAGCTGCAATGGGTGAATAAACTCTTTTGGGAGGTGGATAAACTGTGTTAAAGGGAAACTTGGCAGGATTTCCGCCTCTGCTGGAGAAATTGTGCATTATGCTATTTCAAACTGTGGAAAAAGGTAACGATAAAGCACATGGATTTGTTTACAAGCTAGAAAAACGGTTAGCATAAGTTTGGCAGACAATGTGGATGTTACAAGGTAAGAAACACGATTTAAAACGAGTTTCTTGTTTCTCACTTCTCTTTCCGGGACGGTAGTCGCAATGTTGCAAGGTTGGTTTTCCGCCTGGGGACGCTAGGGGCAGCGGGAAAAGTCACCATTTTCAACGGAAAAGGTCATTTAACCATCCAAATGATTTCTAAACGGGTTTATTACGTTAAAATAGTTGCCAAGTTCCCCTTTAACTTGCGTTTAGCCTCCACTACATCCCTGGTGCCAAACATAACTACTATCCAAAACAATGGTATGATGATGGCAGTCAGATGGAAATGTATGGGTTTTACACTTCACGGCCGGACTGTTCCTCCATTGTCCCAGGCCCAGTGTGGACGTGTACCTGTTGTTGTTGCTGGTCATCTGCTTCATGATTTGGCAGTAGATCTCGTCCCGCAGCTCCTCGTGCTTGGTGGCGCCTCCAAAGATGATGTCGGTGAGCTCCAGAGGGCTCACCTGTTGTCTGGTGGGGTAGTCGCCCATGTACTTCAGGATAGGTGCACGGGATAGCAGTCAAGGGAAATATTGTTCCCGTGTGGTATATTGGTCAGTTTTGATCGACAGTGTTTTGGAAAAAAACGTGACATGGTCTATAGATTTCTCTGAGGAATACAGCTATAAGTCAATTCACATATGTTGAGGCTCAGATAATAAAGTTGGAGATATATTTAGTAAGTGCACATGTTTTCCCAGGGAACTATGGGATTATCTTGCATGTGTGTGTGTGAGAGACATATATCTGCAGATGTACTGGACACAAAAACCCATCACACTCAAGCACCTATTATATATCCATAATTAGGCTGTATACATGAATATGGATACATCCTGTCATTATGTACACGTTTAACAACACACACAATTGAGGTCACACATGCACAGACAGTATGCTGAGGGTCTTGACTTGAGTATTGAATTGGGGTTTGCTCCCCATATGTAAAGGATATCAGTGAATGCCTGGCAGGCAAGGTGGCCGGGCTGAGGTTGGCCTATCAGTTTCTTCAGCAGCGGCTGCCTGATGGGCTCCCTGGAGTTAGCCCACAGCCTCTCAGGTGCAGCGCCCTTAGACATCACCTGCTTGTTCACATCCCTAGTCGGTGGCCTGCACAGACAGGTAGAGGCCGTTATTTTCATGCACTGGCTGGCATAAATGGTTTAATTTCCCTTCCCTGAAACTGTTGAGATGTAGCCTAAATATCTAGATGCACCCTAGCGGCAGCACATTTAATTTGCTGCCCAGGCTAGTCTAGCAACTCTCCGTTGGCTTGCGAACTGGAAAAATGAAACTTCAATAAGGCCAATCACATCGTGTATAGAGTTGGTAGGCGGGCTTGACATAATGATTGATGGCAGAGTTGCAACGGTTCGGCATGAATTCCCTGCTACTTGGAAACAAAGAAGATGGATGTTGCTGTTGGCGAACAGCGTGACAAAAGTTAGCTTTTTTTTAGTTGGCAAAAGTTTGAACTAGCCAACTAGCTCCACTGGTGGGAAAACGCATGGGACTCATGAGTTGTAGCGCTATCCTATTGTGTGCAGAGGGAATTTGAAAGACAACCGATTATCCCACCCCTCGGACTGAGCACTGCGAACGGTGAGTCCCTAGACCCTACATTTTAATGTGGGTCTGGCTCGTCAGGCTAGTTGAGATGAGTACAGAGGGAAATGCTATGATTACCTGAAGTACTGGAAGGAGTACTCTTTGAGGGTGAATAGGGCCAATCTCTCCGTGCTGGTGCCTCTGAGGGTAGCATTAACCACGTTCTTCCTCTGATCTGGGGACAGTGTCATCAAGCTCTGTGTGGAGAGAACACAAAGCCAAAGTGTCAATCAGTGTCTACATGTATACGAGATGCGTGTGAGTTCTTGCTCTAATACTCATTACCCATTTAAAAACTCACTGAATCACTGACAGCAAAAATGGGTGAGAAAATACGGTGACATATCTGGATCATTCATTTCAACCAGATAAATGAATTAAGTTGACAGGAATAGGATTTATGAAAGTATAACTACTGTATTTCATTCTACATTACAAATATATGAATTGTCTGTCATAGCTTGTCACAGAGGGGGAACTGAACACTCACTATGATCTCATTAGTGGGCTTGGTAAGCGTGGGCAGAACCAGGATGGCATCAGATGGCAGGGCGCCAATCTGGCCCGTCCTATCGTTCTTGCCCTTGAACCATCCCCGTTCTGGTGAGTACTCGTCATCTTTGATGAGGAGAATGAGCTCCCCCTTCTTGAAGGTGAGGAAGGTGGGGTCCTCTGAAGGAGACAAATCAAGAGGTCGCCATTAACCATCACAAGTCAACAGGGAAATGTAAAAGTGCTCTTGGTTTTTCTTCGAACCCAGATTGAGATTAATAGGCAATGCCTATGAACACAGAGAAGTCAAAAGAAATACAAACAGACTAAGATGGACAATCGTCATGATGAACAAATGTTACTGAAACATAATTTATATGTTTCTTTCTTTCTTTAATATATTTTGGGGGGCTTTTCGCCTTTATTGTGACTGGACAGTGAAGAGAGACAGGAAGCGAGTGGGAGAGAGAGATGGGGTGGGATAGCCAGTTGCAGCACGTTTCAACCAAACTCACAAACGAGTTACTAGGAGTGCTGCTTGGGTGTTGAGAGGTGTATTCCTCTGGTACTCTTCAGCTTGGAGATCCAAAATGTCTCCCAAATAAACAGTAATTCTGAGGCACTCACAAGGAAGAGTGTCTCGGAGTTACTGCCTCAGAGTTCCTTGTGAGTGCCTAACTCACTAACTCTAACTCACCTTTGAACACAAATGTTGTGCCTTATGTTGCTATTTCCATAATGTGTGCATGAAATTAAAACAATCCTCTATCTCTCACCTTGTTTACCGGACTCCTGCAGGGTGACTGCATACTGTGAGCGCTCCCTAAGGCCACCCAGGAACATGGTGACCACGTCTGCTATGTCTGCAGCACTGATTGAATTGAGCATGAAGTCACCTTTCAAGGTCAGGAGACACACAGACTGACCAAAGCCCTTTCCTTCCCTGGAAAAGGGGAGAGAAAAAGAGTGGGGGGTGAGGATAGAGCTGTGTATTGGGAACCTGGCGATGTGACATGTACTGTATCATGACATGGTACATATTTCCACATCACATTTTTGATAGTATGACAGTGAAAGTATTATAGTATTACAGTGATAGTATGACAGTGAAAGTATTATAGTATGTCAGTGAAAGTATGACAGTGATAGTATTATAGTATGACAGTTTTTGAATACAGTATTTTAGAATCAATACAGTGATTCTCAAAACCAATACCTCATGGTGTTGACCCCTGTGACTTCAGGGAAGGTTAGCTGCAGCACCTTCTTCTCCCTCTCATCCAGGAAGGTTATGCCTGTCCAGTTTATAGCCAGGATGAATTTGTTTTTGGGTAGAGCTGGTCCTGCGAAAGAATTAGAAAAGCTACAGTACTTATTCAAACTCTACAAACGAATCACAGAGCAGTGCCCATTTTTGCATGGTGTCATGTAATTATATTAAATGTTAAACTCTTGCAACTCTTTTGGACATTAGTAATGCCATATCAAATAACCACCAAGATAACATATTGACAATAGAGCATATATAGATTTTGAATTCCATTCCTCTGTGACATTGAGCACTCTACAATTATACACTATATTGTAAATCCATTTTATAAACTGTTCAGATTACCTGAGAATCTGACCACCTCAAAGTATTTGGAGAACAACAAGGGCCACTTCTGCTTGGCATAGTCCACCACCTCTGCCTTCACCACGGGGGCCCTCTTCTTAGAGTTTATATACGGCCCCTAGCAAACAACAAGTCACACATCAATGAAACAGCCTCTCAGTGTTATTGCACCCACAGGCTTAGAGACTAGGTTAATGATCTACTCTGGTTGTGCTGTTCGCCGTTGCTAACAGGTCATTTATGCGCAGTAAGGTGAACAGATGAGCATGCCAAAGTTCTGAGGTAGCAACACATTCACGCTATGGGTTATGTTTGGAAGGGAAGGTTTCGTTGTGAAGAAATATCAATAAACAAGCAGTTTAAAAAAACAGTGTCCAAAAGCTAATGGTGTTAAGCTTTTGGCAGGTTTTTAACATTGCTCTGGGGCTGAGTAATCTGGTTCATTTCACATCTCATTAAAATGCTCTCATATCCACCTCAGTGCTGGGAAAGTTGCTGTGTGGGACACTAGTGGGACTTCTTTTGTTAAAATATTTTTTTTTATCAACCTGTATTTCAAAACCAGACCAAGAACAACAAAACTCTTTCACAACACTGTCTCATTTACAAACAGGGACGGATCATGGCTTGTGCCAAGTGTGCACGTGCACAGGGGCCCTCAGCCAATTCATTCATTTCTGTGTGGGCCTGAGTTATAATATATGACATAATGTACTACTAATTTTCATTGTGTGAAATTGTGCACCAGCCTGCACAGCGACAGCAAAGAAAGACGTGCTGGCTGCACGCGCACGTCACATTTTTTGATATTGTGCATAGGGGGCCATATTTGTTTAATCCATCCCTGTTTACAAATCCACCGTATTGGCAAATATCAAGCAAACTTAAAACAAACAAACAGCTGTACAAGTTGTGCTCTTATAAAGGTGGCTTCTCACTTCCATGTGTGCCGCGCTGACCATCTGGACCCACTTCTCCTCCGTCTTGGCCTCCTGCAGGGTGGAGCTGATGCACTCCTCCACCACGCTCTTGGCCTTTTCCGTGCTGGTGTCTGCGCCATGCTGCACATAGAAGTGTTTCGCTGCCAGCTGGATTAAATCATCCTCCTAAAAGAACAGCAAAGGGTAGGTTTAGCCCTGGGATTAGTGACATGTGACAGCATGAATTGACATGTATTATAGTGCTTGATATCTAAACAATAAAAACGCACCTCAGGCTTTTACTGATAACATCTGACTTTTGATCCCGTCATAAATGATTTCTTCCCTTCCCTGAAACCCGAGAGGTAATATAGGGCATATAGATAGTTTCCCTACCTTATCACACTGGGGAGGTAATATAGGGCATATAGATAGTTTCCCTACCTTATCACACTGGGGAGGTAATATAGGGCATGTAGATAGTTTCCCTACCTTATCACACTGGGGAGGTAATATAGGGCATGTAGATAGTTTCCCTACCTTATCACACTGGGGAGGTAATATAGGGCATGTAGATAGTTTCCCTACCTTATCACACTGGGGAGGTAATATAGGGCATGTAGATAGTTTCCCTACCTTATCACACTGGGGAGGTAATATAGGGCATGTAGATAGTTTCCCTACCTTATCACACTGGTACTCTCCACATTTGAGGCCACGTATGACTTGTCTGTAGATGAGGTCGGTGCTGATGGCGTCCTCGGAGCAGTCGTGCCACGGGGTGAAGATCTCCTTGCGGAAGTAGAGGCGCCAGGGGGCGTGCTGCTCCTGCCCGCCCTTCCGCTTCACTTCCTGCTCGCACTGAGAGATGGCGTCCATGACGTGGTCGCGAGCGTTGCCCAGTGACCACACCTAGGCAGAGATTACCGGAGGCAGATTCAGTGACTGAGCTTGAGTAGGACACATCCTGTCATGATCCGAAATACAGGTAAGGCACAAGGCAATCCCTGGGGACGCCTCCCTAACTCACCTTATCGTACAGTGCCATGTAGAGAGAGAAGCCGAAGATGTCGTAGAGTTTGAGCTTCTTGGAGAGCGTTATGCAGATCTCCTTAGATGTGGTGGCAGAGTCTATGGGCAAGCTGAGAAGGCGGCCATCCATGAGGGTGATTGAAATGGCCATGGGCTTCTTGGCTTTGGTAGCCTGGGTGAGAACAACGGATGGGTGAGCACCTCGGATTTCAAAATATTCCCTCCAGCTCGGGGATATTTATAAGTGAGCCCTGATTGGTTTCTCATTTGTCATAAGTTGCTTGAAACATTTTGTGGGCGTCAGGCCCTCTCTGTCCAGGTCTCACCTGCAACTCCAGCCAGCTGGGTGGCTCTCCGCGCACCCCATTCGCCATGGTCCTCCTGAGCCTCTCTGCGCAATAGGGGGCATATTCCTTGGGCCCAGAGCGGATGAAGTTTTGAAGGTACTACAGGAAGGAGTGGTGTTAGATAGGGGCTATGTGAAACATACATTCATTCACCTTATATTAAGGTATACATTATTCTGGAAAGTGGATTAAGACTCAAATTGAAAAACATATCACATAGTAATATCATTTTAGGGTTAATGGGCTTTATGATCCAAATATATTCAAGAGATCTGGGATTTCACTCCTTGCTAGGACATCTGGTCATGACTAAGCCAGACTGGGCACTACTTTTTCCACCAAGCAAGCCCTGGTTAAACATTTTGCCTATTGGCAAATTCAGATAGTTGAAGCACAGTGCTATGGAGGACCTCAGGCTCTAAGAGGAACCTCCATCTCCGTGGTTGGGCTGACCTTGATAAAGCGATCATTTGGGGGGAAGATGCCCAGGCAGAGCGACAGCAAGATCCAGCCTCGGTAGAAGCTGCTGCGGATGGCATTCTCCTGAAGCTGCTTGCAGATCTGACAGTAGATCTCATCCCTGTGGACAAATTAAAATTGACACTATAAATGTGTAATTATTATTTAGGAGCAAAAATACCAAAACACCTCATTGTACACTTAATCAAGCTCTCTGAATTCATTGCAGCACATGAGAGGTCATCTGTAAAGCTAACTGGGTCTCAAGGGAGCACATTTTAAAATATGGCCTGCTGAGGCAAATACCTGGCAGTCCAAATCTGATTATCTTTGTCCATACCAGGTTATAGCAATAGCAGAGACAGCCAGCGCTGGTTTGACAATGTACCTGAGATCACGTCTGACGATGCCATAACCCACGATGAGGTGGAGCTTCTCCAAGGATGACAGGGGTCGATCAAGGGTGAAACCCCCCTCTCTGCCCACCACGTCCTCCTCACTTAGCGTCTGCAATGTGGGGGGTTTGGAGACGGTGCCATCCATCTCATCCTCAGCCTGCATGGAAAAACAGCATTTGAAGGTTGAGACAATGATTAAGAAACAAGCTTGAAGTATGTCAAACGAATACGGATCATGGATCTCACCTCCTCTGAGATCATGGATGGCTTTCGGCGATTCATGGCGTTCGGCGCGGCGGAGGCCTTTCTGTTGGCGCCACCTTCCTCGGGGATGGCGGAGACCTTTCGGTTCTTGCTGAGCTTGTCGGCGAACATGGAGGGCTTCCTGCCTTTGGGGTCCTCGGGAATGGAGGAACCTTTGCGGTTGAGAACAACCTCCTCGGGCATGCTGGAGTCCTTGCGGCGGGTGAGCAGGTTAGTGAACATGGAGCCCTTCCTGTTGCGCTCGTCAGGAGCTGTGGAGATCTTTCGCAGTTTTGCATTTCCCATCCTCTGTAAAAAAAGAAGGCGACACGTGAACCACGACAGTAACCAAAAAACAAAACAACAATTATTGACCTATAGGTATAAGTCTCTCTCAGGAATGTTCTTTTCAGGTGTTTTTACAGGTCAAAATAAGAGCACAGATGCACAACACACACACACACCTGGTTCATGCCAATCATGTTACTGAGGCGTCTGTTTTGTCTCTCAGCCAGATCTGTCTGTAGTTCAGCATCCAGGGGCCCGTTTCTCCGGACCTGCTGATGAGCTTTGGGCTCTGGGAGATCCCCCATGAACCTCAAAATGAGCCACCACACTGTCTTAGCAGCCTACAACAGTGAGCAGAGAAAGTCAGACAGAGGTAGCAAAAAGGGAAGATTTTTTCAAAAAACTCAAAGACACTTTACAATTTTGTGCAACATTAATACATATGGTTTAACCAAAAACTATTGGTTCTTCAAACCAATTTTAACAGGCCAATTCTTAATACACAACCAACCAGGCACTCACAAAATAACACAATTTGACTCCTAAGATACACCCTCAATGTGCAGTAAGCTGGGTTTGAGTAAGTGAAATGTGTACAACTATGATTGGTCTACGAGTCCCATACCAGCACGTCTCCCTCATCATCGTGGTAGAGCAGGGGCTGGGGCAGCCTCCGGCGGATGTGTGTGTCCGAAGCAGCGCCCTGGAAGTACATGGCAGCGAACTTGGAGAAGGAATACTCATCCAGGTCGTCATCGTAGTCCTCCTCGGGCAGGTCCTCCGCAAGGGGAGTCTCGTCCAGGTCGATCTCCTCCAGCGCTATGCGCTGCCCTTCAAGGTCCTGGGAGCAGAACCAAGGACCAGAACCAGAACCATCATCATCAGAGCTTAAGAGTGTTCTCACAGCTATGGACTAAGTACTGTTTAATCAAATGGCATGAGATTTAAATAAAATCTACTGATATCAAATTCAGAGAAACCACAGTGTTATGAGGCTGGAGGCTTAACCTCAAACACCTCAACTCTCAAATGTTATTTTGTGCTATAATGTAAATTTATAGAAAGCAACTTGATCTAAAACTAGTATAACAGTAATGAAAATACAGTGAGATAGATTGTATATACGTTTGATAATTACTGTTAGTAGTATTTTTTTTATATTGTTAGGTTACACCCAACACACACACACAAACACACACACACACACACACACACACAAACACACACACACACACACACACACACCTTAAATGGTACAGGGGCTTTGCCCTCTTGCCCTCCCACCACAGGGGGCAGGAAACCAAAGATGTCATCCATTGCCTGGTCCATTGCCTGGTCATGGTCATTGAAGGGTTGTTGGGCGGCAGCCTCTTGCTCTCGCTTGTGCCGCAG
The DNA here is from genome assembly GCF_018492685.1 of Alosa sapidissima. Taxonomy (NCBI): domain Eukaryota; kingdom Metazoa; phylum Chordata; class Actinopteri; order Clupeiformes; family Clupeidae; genus Alosa; species Alosa sapidissima. The sequence goes on along the minus strand of NC_055968.1, from coordinate 27,795,945 downwards.
AATGTCCTCCAATCGTCTTTGTCGTTCCCTGGAAGCCAGCTCCTCATTCCTTCTATCCTGTACCGACATGAAGGCCTGGGTGGAGCACAGGAAACCAGCAAACGGTCAGGAAAAGAGAATGAACCAGGCCCCAGTAAAGAGAGCCCAGAAGCCCATTATTATGTGACAGTATCTTTTCAGAAGCAGAGAGAGAGAGAGACATTTATATAGTACATATATTACACACATTCATACATAGGTCTACATACATACATACTGCATACATACATACATACATACATACATACATACATACATGTACATACATACATACATACATACAAACAGTCTTTACTTTATTGCTCCCACAGCAAATGTAGCTAATCATTATGTGCTACATCTTCATCCAGCTCTTCTACAGCTCATGAAAATAGGACACGAACGTGAAACAAACAAAGAGTCACGTACATCCCTCTTCCTCTTCTTGACAGCCTTGCGGGCCAGCATGCCCCGGGTGTTTGCCTGCAGGATGATGACGGCCTTCCGTTTGCGCTCAAACTCCCGGCGGACGACGAGTCCACGGGCGTGCTTTTGGATAACCAGAGCGGCGGTGCGCTTTCGCTCGTACTGGAAGCGCATCTGCCTGCTGCGCACCGTAGCCTGCAGCCGCGAAAAGCCCAGACGCACCTGTTGGAGGTATGCAATACGTATGTTACCAGACAACCACCTGTTGAGACGCTACAACTTAGTATAGACTGCAGTGTACCAGACTATTGATAGGTGATTTTCAGACAAACCAGTACATGTCTGTGCCATTATAAGCAGTAACATAAACAAATCTAATGTCTGTGTTTGTTTCTGTATTTTAACAAATATCTACAAACGGCCATAAGCATCACAGAAGTGAGGAAACATCAGATTAAACTGCTAATGGGTAGAAAAGATGAATGGCTGGTTTTGAGTGGTCAGTGTTACAATGATGTTGCTCTCATGTTCTCCACAGCACAATAGCTCACCACTCTGAACTGCTTGCGGCCCTTGTGGCCGCGCCAGTGCTTCTGGAGGACCAACGCAGCTGCCTTCTTCCGCAGAAAGCTCCTCCTGTAAACAGCCAAAGAGCAGAAGCATTGTCACCATGGTCACAGAGCATCTGGGAGAGAGTGGTTTAGCCTCGGCCTGAGATGATGGAGGATGGGATTTCACCTGTACTTGTAGCCCCTCAGGACTCTCTGGATGATTTGGGCTTTGTAGTGCAGGGCATAGTCTCTCGCCAGCTCCAGATCAGTGTCATGGAAGTCCTGAGTGTGGAGAGTATTGGAATCAGAACATATGATTTTTATATTCATATTCAAGTAGTTTGTCAAAATGACCATCCATTTGGAGGAATAAATAGTTGAGTGTGTGAGTGAATGTGAGTGAAACAATATAGAGAATATAAGTAATGCATGAGAATTAAAAAAAAAACTGTCATGACCAAAAATGTGATTAAACTGGTGAATATGTGTATAGCCCCTATATCATGCTACCATTTTGACAAGATTGTGGAATGGAAAAAGCAGATCTGCCATACCTTAAGAAAGATCTTGGTCTTTCCAACCTTCCAGTCATCTTTACCAGTCAAGACGTTTCCACAGATCCATTTACTGCAGTCTTGGGCACTCTCCTGTGTGACATAATACAGAACAGGAACTGCTCATGCCAGCCATGCACTGATGCTTTATAGCTCCTGTTGGTACAGGGAACCTGAATATCAAGCGAGCAAACAAACAAGAGCTATGAGGGAGAACGTTCCACTTACAGTTTTGGGGTCACACTCAGCGCTGTTGAGCAACACACGGTAGCGGTCGAGGAATTCCTGGAAAGTGTGGCGTATGGGGTAGCCAGCCTTGCGGATGCGGATGGTCTCCAGCATGCCCGAGTAACGCAGCTGTCTCATACACAACTCCCTGTCAAACAGCTAGCACAAACACACAGCATAAGGACAGAGCAGCAAACGCCAGCAAGTACAACTGCAAACAATGCCGTTCCTGATAAGCTCATTTATTTGATTCTATGTTTTGAATTTCTGAAGTAAAAAGGTAAATGTAAAGTATTTAGCCGTTGTTTTTCTTCAAGGCAACTTACGGAGATTTGTAACAGGCGAGTTTCTAACCTGGGTCACTAATGGCTACAGCACAATACCCCTACAGTAAAATAATGGTATCCCTCGAACTAAAGTGGTATTCTTTTGGTATCCCATAAGTTATTGTTGTTGTTGTTGTTGTTGTTGTTGTTATGTGGCTTTAGAATGTACTGTGGTCCTGAAGAACAACACAATGCTGTGGCATTAAAAAATAAAAGGCTCCCTGTCTGTGGGAGGAAGGAGAAATGTCCTTAAGATGACACAGAGAGTTATGGCTTGTTACAAGTACAGAGTTCAATTCCAGGATTAAATTGCATTTTGCATAGCAATTTTCCACAGCGAGCCAAAGCTAAGATGTAATCCTTGTCTAGGAAACAGTCCCACAGAGCAACAGTTTGTCATGTTGTTGGCAGGCACATTGTTGAATGATTAAATCTTGGTCAGGGGAGTGCTTTAACATTGATATATTAGTTGTGTTAAAATTTGATGCATAGAAAATGACACCATGAGGTCAGTTGACCAAAATGTTTGGTGATCCAAAATGTTATTGCGTACTATAGCCAAAACAACATGTTGCACATTAGATATGGTCCTGTGGATGTTACCATGGGTTTTTTGAAGTCGTTAGGTTTGATGCAGCGGATAAAGTAGGGCTGGCAGGCCATCAGTGTCTTCATTAGGGCATCCAGGGACTGACGGAACTGACCGGACAGAGTTGGCACTCGCTTCTTATTGTCTGTGGTTTGCTGTTGAAATAGAGGGCCGGGATAATAAGTAATTTTGTCACCAGAAACGAGATATGGCTTGAAATGAGTGTAATATCATATTGCATACAGTGTATTATTATTACGTTATGTATAAGAATATGCACTAGTCTCTGACAGACTGTCTTGAGAGATGAACTCACCCGTAAGGAGTTGCTGGGAGTGAAGATCAATTTGTGGTTGCCGGTGTTCTTGACGTTGTTGAGAGGTGAGAGGTCTTTGCTGAAGATCTGCTTGAGGAGCTTGTTACTGGACTTCTCCACTAGCTGGATGAGGTCAGGGCTCAGGGCATCCCTGTTCTTCTCCAGGAAGCCTGAGCAAACAGACAGATGTGACAGAGAACCTCAATGCACAGAGGAATCAGGTATTTTGTATAGGAGGCAGTAGGTCTTTTATAATTTTATATAATTTTATTCCGTTTAGAATTGGAAAAATGGCTCAATCGGAATAAAAATGACACATATAAACACCTTGATCGGAATAAAACATTAACACAGTACATATAACAATACACAGTGATAAAGACCACTGGGCACTTTAAGTTAAAATGAGTCATGATTTACCTTTTGAATCATAGAATACAACCCCAGCAAAATGTTGGATCCCAAACTTTGTATCGTGGTTGTTCTTTGGAGAGATGTAGATGTTGGTCTTTCCATGCGTATGGTTTAGCTTATTCAGCAAGGTGGTGTCTGTGCCCTGTGAATTAATTTATTAACATTTCAGTCATAATTATGTCATGTTGGCTCTGTTATTTTACTTCTGTGTACATATTTCAATTTGTCTGATATATTTTATGCATCATATTACACAATATGATGTTATATTTTCAATTTCTACAAATACAAATAAAATACCTGTATCATATCATGTCTTCCTTACTTATCAGTATTAAAATGTCAGCATAAAACAGTGTTGAGTATGTAAATATATAAGTAAGTATGTGTGGGTCATACAACTAGCCATGCACAGTCGCTGGCATGTCTGACCTTGGGGAAATTACTTTCTTCATCGATCAGTGATAGGACATTGAGAGACTTGTTGGCCAGGACGTCCAGTGTGCGCTGGTTGTCGTTGTATTCGATGAGCGTCCAGACGATGTTTTCATGGGCGTACTCCTCCTGCTCCAGCTTGAAGACGTGCTTCACAAAGAACTGCTGCAGCTGCTCATTGGCAAAGTTGATGCACAGCTGCTCAAAGCTGTAAACAGCCCACACAAACAGACAGACACACACACACACAGACACACACAGTGATACAGATGCCCACACATAGCAACAAGGGAGCATGGTGGTCAAAACTGTGTTTTGCTGTCCCCCTAAAATCTGTCACAACAACAGTCCCATTTAGAAGGACACATTCAATACTGGATCCAAACAAATTATCACAAGTTAAGTGTATACATACCTGTTCAGGGTGAAGTTCTCAAAACCAAAAATGTCCAAAAGGCCAATGGATGTAGGTTTGGAGTCCTCTGAAAAGGGCTTGGAAATGGCACTGTTAATCTTCTCCACAATCCACACAAACATCTTCCCATAGATTGCCTAAAAGATGGGAGGTCTATATGTAAGCTGATTCCTTATTTGACAGCAAAAATAAATAGTTAATTATAGTTTATCTAGTTGACAAATGTTCTGAAGAGAAACCTTCTTTATCCAGTACCCAATCTGCTGTGGTGTAGTGGACAGAGAACTTGAGTGCAATGAGGCGCTGGGTTTGAATGTATGCATATGTGAATGTATAAAGGGAAGCTCTATATCATTGAATCATTCTTTCATTTTAGGTATTAATGCATATGTTATTAAAGAAAGCTGTGAGGATTTTAACATGAATTGCACATGTATTATTATTATATTATATATTATATTATATTATTTGGTATCTGTTTATGTTCCCTTGACTCCTATCTCTAAAGCTATTTAAAATAGTTGAAATATTCCTTTAATTAAGTTGAGCTGGCTCTTCAGCACAAGAAGTTTCATTACTGATAAATCCTTTTATGAGTACATGACAATAACCTTAAACTTGAACTTGAACTTGAACTTGAACTTGAACTAAAGCAGCTGTCAGTACACTACACAGCTCTAGGTCCCACCTTTACAAAGGCATCCCGGCCAGCCAGAGCTTGTTCTGAGTTCAGTGGCTTAGAGACACTCTCCCTGTTGGTCATAAAGGACCTTTGAGTCAGTGCCACATCCAGAGCCTTAGTATCAACCTGGGAACAGGAAGAAAATGGGAGACGGTGTCACCTTTCACCACTTGTCAAGAGCACTACATGCATAACAAAGCACAGAGAGAGGCTGCCGATCAGCTCAAATGAGAGATAGATTTGTGAACTACTGTACCTCCAGCAGCTTGGCAACCATAGTGAAATGAGCAGATGAACGAATATCACAGCTCTCCAAGTTATTTAAGATGGTGGCTTAAAAAACGAACAAACAAACAAACAAACAAACAATTATGTCAATGTACATCAGACTAACGAAACAGTACATGTCCAGCATGCATGGAGAGCTAGCGTGTCTGTACCTTCAAAGTTCACATTGCCCAGGTGCAATATGGCAGCCAGGAGCTTGTTGATCTCCCAGGTGTCATTCTCTGAGAAGGTGAGGATCTTCATGGCCGAGCGGAAGTGAGCATACTCTTTTATGTCGTCCCTGCCCTCACAGGAAGTGCATTTACCCTGCCATCACCACACACAGCCATGTCAGTCCTCATACAACTGCATTTGTAATAGTGTTAATTTCGTCAGACGAGACGAGAGGAAATATGTTCGTCAACGACCTTTTTTTTCATGACTAAGAAGAGACGATGACGAGACGGCAGTATTGTCCTGAAACACTGACTAAGACTATCTTAAGATGCATTATTGTTGACGAAAAAAGACGAGACTAAAATGTTTTGCATGAAATAAAAACTAAGATAAAATCTCTCTTCATTTTCGTCTACAAAATGAGAAGACAGAACATCTAGCTGTTATGTTTTCAAAATATTCCGAATGAGTTCATACGCAACAGCTTTCCTGTAGGCTAGCCTACGTGCTGTTGCTGCAACCCTGTGGCTGCAACACGAAACTACATGGAACAAGAACACTGGAGATTTCTGCAAGAGTTAGCAAGCTAACTATAAGCTTTATGCCACAATGCTACATACCCAAAAGTTGAAGGTTCTCTCATACAAATTAACATTCCCCAGAATGTCCATACGAAAATGTTTATCATGTAATGTCAATTATTTAACTAGTTAGACTGATGATGCAATGTTTGCTAGCAAGTAAGCTAATATAGAAAGTTCGCTAGCAGGTTAGCTATGGCTAAGATGGAGAGTCTGATTGGGGAATGTGTTGTGTTTGGGCGCATATCGCCATCTAGCAAGGCGGAGTAAAACATTAATACTTTGGCCTACAGTGTTTCTCAAACTTTTTCAGTTTCAGGACCACTAAACTAACCCTAGCTAAAAAAAAAAAAGATTAGACCTACTTCAACAGTAGCCTATAATTATAATTAAATATTCTACACAATAGGCCTACTCACTGAACCACTTTGCTTATTGTGTGGATTCATACTGTATGATTTAAACTGGCATATCTTACATAGACAGTGTTGCAGAACTGTTTTTACATACAAGTTGGTTCAATATTGCAAACAACTCATCTATATTATATTTTACCACGTCTGCTCGCGGACTACTTGGGATAGCTTGCGGACCACCAGTGATCCACGGACAACACTTTGAGAAACACTGGTCTACGAATATGACAGTGGTCCAGTCAAATCTTTTACTGTCTATGGTCAAATCCCAGCCGAGCTATAACTGTATAAATCAGAATGAGTAATTATAACAGACGAGTAGCCCTGTGGACACACAATATTGTTGGAAAATTGAGATGTGTGAAACACTATTTGACTCAAATGGTAATCAGAAATAATTAGTTATAAAAAAAAGACTAAAATGTGTTGACTAAAACTGACTAAGACTAAGATACCTTTAGTTTTCTTTTGACTAAAACTAGACTAAAACTTGACTAACAAAAATTATATTTGAATGACTAAATATGACAAAGACTAAACAGGACATTTCGTCACAAGACTAAGACTAAGACTAAATTAAAAATAGGTGACAAAATTAACACTAATTTGTAATCAGCTATGTTCATAATACACTATACCTGTATATCACAAGGCTATCAGAATCTTTCTTATAAAGTTGTCAAACAAATTATAAATTACTAACAACCTACAGCAAATACTGCTAAAAGAGTAAAAGACAAAAGAAGATCAATAGTCAGTATATAGTCGTAATGAAAAAAACATGAGCTAATTAGCTCAGCAAGTTGGCCTCATCTGTTGTCGGCTGTCACATTACCATGGTCAGGTAGTTGTATTCTGCGGCACTTTCAAGAGACAGGATCTTCTTCTGATCAGCTGACATCCCCAGCAGCATGCAGTAAAAGATGTGATAATTCCTCTCATCTGAAGCCTGAGCAGACAAAACGCACACGTCAGAGGATCATTACAGGGCCTTTTTTTTTGCAGTCTTGCTCCCACTAACTCTATGAATGACATATTATTTTGCTAGAGGGGCAAATTTAGCAAATTACTTCCCTCTCTCACCTGGTGACACACTCTGGACTTCTCCAACAGGTACTGTTCAATGCGGGCACTCTCAATAGCTCCTCCCTCAGTAAAGCTGATGTCGATGTATTTTCCAAACCGACTGGAGTTATCGTTACGGACAGTCTTTGCGTTACCAAAGGCTAGAGAAACGTTAGGAAAACATCAGACACTACAACAATGTTATCACACCCAACAATACAGCAAAGATAACCACCTGTTTGATATAAAAGTGCTTCCTTATTATGGAGGAGGTATTGAGTAATACATGAGGACTGATAATCTGAATTTCTAAAGTTTAGTTTGGACTGTTTAAACAGTTACTAACAACAATGTTGATCTGATGAAATGCCTGTTGTTTCTTCTTCCCTACAAAAGAGGAATAAGACCAACAGTGATGATCATGATAAGAGTCCTACCCTCTAGTATGGGGTTGGCCTCCAGCACTTGCTGCTCAATCCAGGAGCGCTGGCCACTGACGGCAGCCAGGAACTGCAGCATCAGCTTAGTGCTTTCTGTCTTTCCAGCTCCCGACTCCCCACTTCAAAACCACACAGAGAGGCATCAGTATCACACTCATTTCACTGACCTGACACTGAGCTGCTTCTCAATACCAATATGTCCCTTTGCCTTGGGCCTTGTTCAATTCTAACATTTTTTTTTCCCACAGGGAATTTGGCATGGCCTACTGTAGTCAAATAGTAGTAAGATCATATTAAATGTCACAAGATTCAGAAAGTAAAATTCCTTTCATTTTGTGTCACTTAGAGAAAGGAAAAAATAATGTATAGAATAATATGCTGGTTTGAAAAAAGGATGGAATCACTAGATGGTTTTCACAACTCCTGCCACTCATCTAAATGAAGTAGATGAGCTTTTTCACATAGCTTTCAATCATGGTAAAGGCAAAAACATCCTCCAGCTATTAAAGTTATAGCATTATCCAGAAGTAAAAATAAGCTGCTCAAGTTAATGGGATGTGGCAACAACCAAAAGCACAACCAGCCTTTGAGGAAGGCTTTGCTTCATTAGGAAAAACTGGACATTATGAGTAAAGTCATTATGAGTAAATGAGAGTCAGCCGTGGCCCACTGGTTAGCACTCTGGACTTGTAACTGGAAGTTTGCCGGTTCGAGCCCTGACCAGTGGGCCGTGGCTGAAGTGCCCTTGAGCAAGGCACCTAACCCCTCACTGCTCCCTGAGTGCTGCTGTTGAAGAAGGCAGCTCACTGTGCTGGGATTAATGTGTGCTTCACCTCACTGTGTGCTGTTTGTGTTTCACTAATTCACCGATTAAGTTAAATGCAGAGACCAAATTTCCCTCATGGGATCAAAAAAGTATATATACTTAAAGGCTTGTTGACCTGACCTTATGACACAGCACTGGTCTTTACGGTTGCGGCGCATGTTGAAGAAACAGCTGTCGGCCACAGCGAACACGTGTGGCGGCAGTTCGCCCAGCCGGCGGTCTGTGTACATCTGCACCTGCTCCACCGTGTAGAGGGGCAACAGTTGGTACGGGTTCACTGCCACCAGAATAGAGCCAGTGTATGTCTGAGGAGTGAAAGAGAGAGAGAGAGAGAGAGAGAGAGAGAGAGAGAGTGTCATCTGTAACAGTGGCACTGTTGTGTCTGTTAATGGTAGATTAACACATTAGCACGAGAGCTATTACAGTTTTCAAAGCAAGTTTGATGTTGAAGGGGAATAGACAGGCCTCAGGGCTAACAGCTGTAATCGATGGTGACTGACAAGCACAGTTTTATGAGGGAGCTCAAGCCAATGAAACTCAAAACTTTTCTCATCTGATCCCTGCCCAGATCTTGATTACAGGGCGATCCTGTTATAATGATAATCTTTATAGTGACTCATTTGCCGACCTGTGGTACTCGTGTCAGGCGTAGAATTTTTGCCAGGATACTATCTGTTTTCCCCTACAAAGAAGACCTTATTTATCTCTATGGAAACTAACAAATCCATGATTACCGGTACCCATGAGGCAAAGTCTTTCAGGAAGTATCTTTCAGGAAATATCCTCACTTGTATGTCACTTTGGATAGAGGCATCAGCTAAATAAATAAATGTAAATGTATGTAGGCATCTGAATATCATTCCACATGGATGGACGTGTGTAAATGTACACTAATAAACACTATGATCAAACCTCAAAAAAACAACTCAACAGAGAGACCGTTAACAAGGGTCTTAATGCAGACAAGGCTGACTTACATAGATGGTGCCCTCTTTGTGTCGCACCAGAAGGTTTCGGAGGAGCCCTGCCTCATTCAGATCACCTAGTCGGATCATGTCATCTACCCCATTGATGGAGGTGGGATGCATGGTCTTCAGGGAGCTTTCCAGCTTTTTTGTGAGCTTGTGCTCCTGTAAAGACCCACAGCAAAAAGGTTACACCCCAAAAAAGATACATGGGTGAATGCTAGCATCAAGCTTGTGCAAAATTCCAGAATTGAATTGAAACTGGCTCTTAAATTCCAATTGAATTCTTGAATTTCACTTGCATTTCAATTGAGGCAGTAAACAGGAAGCAGAATTGCAATTCGAATTTTGTACAACCCTGGCTAGCATGTTACTGCAGTTTAGCATGACTTACAATTCCCTCATCATCAAGCAGCTGAAGGTCCCCCCTTTCAGACAGCTTGACCTGGGCTCCAATGGGCACCCCGATGCCCGAATCGATCCAGACATAATCTCCCTTAGGACCAGAAGTTTAAAATCAAGGGTTAAGTGTGATATATCTGATTATTTCTTGCAGACCACAAATATGTTTACCGTACAGTGCACAGAAAGCATTCACAGCGCTTCACTTTTTCCATATTTTGTTATGTTACAGCCTTATTCCAAAATGGATTAAATTGCCCCCCCCCAAAAAAAAAAAAATTCTACACATAATACCCCATAATGACAACTTAAAAAAGTTTGCTTGAAATTTTTGCAAATTTATTAAAAATAAAAAAACCAAGAAATCCCTTGTACATAAGTATTCATAGCCTTTGCGATCAAGCTCAAAATTGAGCTCAGGTGCATTCTGTTTCCACTGATCACCCTTGAGATGTTTCTACAGCTTAGAGTCCACTTGTGGTAAATTCAGTTGAGTGGGCATGATTTGAAAAGGCACACACCTGTCTATAAAAGGTCCCACAGTTAACAGTGCCACAAAAAAAGGAATTGTCTGTAGACCTCCCCCGAGACAGGATTGTCTCGAGGCACAGATCTGGGTAAGGGTACAGAAAATATTCTGCTGCTTTAAAAAAAGGTCACAGTGGCCTCCATCATCCGTAAATGGAAAAAGTTTGGAACCACCAGGACTCTTCCTAGAGCTGGCCGTCCCTCTAAACTGAATGATCGGGGGAGAAGGGCTTTAGTTAGGGAGGTGACCAATAACTTGATGGTCACTCTGACAGAGCTCCAGGGTTCCTCTGTGAAGAGAGGAGAACCTTTCAGAAGGACGACCATCGCTGCAGCACTCCACCAATTAGGCCTGTATGGTCGAAGATCGAACTCTTTAATGTGAATGCCAAGCGTTATGTTTGGACACCAGGCACCGCTCATCACCTGGCCAATACCATCCCTACAGTGAAGCATGGTGGTGGCAGCATCATGCTGTGGGGATGTTTTTCAGTGGCATGAACTGGGAGACTAGTCAGGAGGATTGAGGGAAAGATGAATGCAGCAATGTGCATAGACATCCTGGAAGAAAACCTGCTCCAGAGCGCTCTTGACCTCAGTCTGGGGCGACGGCTCATCTTTCAACAGGACCACGACCCTAAGCACACAGCCAAGATATCGAAGAAGTGGCTTCAGGACAACTCTGTGAATGTTTTAGAGCGGCCCAGCCAGAGCCCAGACTTAAATCCCATTGAACATCTCTGGATGGATCTGAAAATGGCTGTGCACCGATGCTCCTCATCCAACCCGATGGAGCTCGAGAGGTTCTGTAAAGAGGAATGGGCGAAACTGGCCAAAAATAGGTGTGCCAAACTTGGCTTCATATTCCAAAAGACTTGAGGCTGTGGCTATTGCTACCAAAGGTGCCACAACAAAGTATTGAGCAAAAGCTGTGAATACTTATGTACGTATTATATTTTCAAAAAATGAATGAATGAATGAATTGAATCCATTTTGGAATAAGGCTGCAACATAACGAAATATGGAAATAGTGAAGGCGCAGGGAATACTTTCTGTATGCACCATACAAGCAGTGGGCAGTAGAAACTACGTAACTGAACAGCACAATTTTAATATAGACTCTATTCAGATTGGAACTATAACATTTAACTTTATTTCATGATCTAATGACTAAGACTATAACATATTAAACCTCACCTTTTGTAGGATGACCATGGCTGAAGTCTTCGTCTCTCCTCTCTGTAGTGGAATAGAAACAAAGATTCTACATGTTACATCCAACATTTGTCATGAAACAAGAGATGGGAAGCAGTAGCAGAATCTGTTTATCTAGTTTAATAACTGTTGAAAGTCCAAGCACACATCCTTATGTGTCATATAACTGCACCAAAATGGCAGTCAGTATAATAACACAGACTGATGAGATGATAGCACAGTATGAAAATTACAACCATGAGTACCAATTATGAACAATTGCACAGGTGTGAAACCTTTCACAAGCGTCCTTTTGTATTAAAAAGTTTAAATTATTTGAATCTTACACATATGGGAGTATGAAATGCAAGTGTATAGAGTAGGACATCCAATGGACAAAAGGATTGTTTTCCGCAGTACCATAAAAAACTAAGGAGCGCAATCAGCTCACACTTTCTTGACTTCCAAGTTATTTGTTGGAACACAAACTCTTGACATAAACACATGAGCTTAAGACACAGCAAAAAACAAAGCAAAAGTAACCATCATCATTACCTGCTGTAAGTGCGGTCACTGGGTGGTCTAAACAAAGACCCCCACCCTGCTCTTTGGCTGGTGTGCGGCTTACTGGTGGTGTCCAGTCCACCCAGACATCAGGGATAGAGTGTGCCAGGAAACAGGCGTATTCCTGAACACCCAGTTTATTACCTGCAGACTTTGATCCCAGTTTGGAGCACAACCACCCACCTCTATATAAGCTGGCCGTGGCTTAATATATCCAGATAGAATGTTCGATAAGGAACGGTACAGTGAAGCTAGCTTTACAGGAGTATGCTTAAAGAGCTTACTGGTGTCAGTGGGGGACAACTGCTGTACCCTTGATCTGACTCCTAGATTAACACCTTGAGGGCTAACCTGGGTGAAAGCTAACAAGCTAAAATGATAATGAGCCTTGAGAATTGTGAAATCCCTATGTGCTAACTCATTTGACAGAGTAAAAAGTATCCACGCCTCTGTGATAACCATAGAATGGCTAGCATTTTTGATGCAAAATATCACCTGAATAACCAACAAAGGCCTTTGGACTCCTACGTCATGGAAGGATATAAAATGTCCTGGCGGACCTGACTGATTGCTGCGAAGTCATAAACTTGTAAATAGCACTCTGACAGCTCATCTCTCATCCTACCTAAAGGTGTGTTACTGCAATATCACAGATCACACCCTCCTTTTTGGTAATGACAACTAACTAAATCTCTCAATATGCTTGGTTGTTTTCTTGTCCTTTCTGAAAAGTAAGCACAGAAGAATGGCAAGTGGAAAGAGAAGCCATGTATTTTCTCCTCTTGGGGGATTCCTCTAAGAGACATGCCCAATCTACAAGATATCTTCAGTTATCTGATACTGCATGTACACATGTTAAAAGATATGACATAGCATCTTGCCTCTATTTTACAATAGGCTATTAATATCACTGACATTATGAGACAATATAACAACAGTGACACTTTGTCACAGAGCATTTTAGAATGTCAGATTCACATATTGTGCCACGTTTCTGCCCATAGTATGTTCAGACTAAAGGGCAGAAGTTTCACATCCATCCAACTGAATCCCATAGTACTCATGGCTCTCAGTTGATTAGGATACCCAATAGGTATCTCTTTTTGATCTAGTGGTAACTGGGTGGGCAAGGTTTGAGGAACTTGAACTCCTTAGGTAGCATTTTTAACAAGGAACTGAGAAGTGGCAAATCAGCTGTGATTAATGAGTTAATGAATGTAGCCTACTGTGATAATGATGACAACATATCCCTCTAACCACATAACTAATACAATATCACTGTTATTTATTTTGCAGTAACAAAAAATAAAGGTAAAGTAAAAGTAAAATAAAAAATGAATATGTATTTTATAGAAAGTTGGGAGAATGCATTTCTCTTCTCACCCTCATAAAACATGTTTTGTAATGAAAAATATTGTTCTCAGGTTGTTTCCAACTGGGTCAGGTATTGGGCACTTTAAATACTCCTCTCTTCCATAAATGTCAGCACAGAGGAAAGGTTAGCAGCACCTCCAACACAAGGTGTGGTTGGAAAGATTCCCTTGTTTGTTGACAGTAATGTAATTCTTCTGACCTTGGAATTACACTGATTTTCACTTGTGGTTTTCAATGGACGTGATAACCCTCAATGACAAATAGCCAGGCTAACACAGACTGCTTCTCAAATCTCAACTGCGAGATTTCCAAGAGGCATTAAACTGAAATTGGTACATCAAACTCCTCCAAAAGCCTTACAGCAAACACATCTTTTAAATGTGTTGTTTACTCAATTCCACATAAAATAGACGAGCCTATTGTTTAACACAGATGTCATCAGCACAACCATCGGTTGTGATGAACAGCACTGTTATTTACTCTTCTGTCTGTCGTCCTCATATTAAGCCTGCCTCATGCTGAATAAACAGTCTTGATTGGTTCTTGGGTTTTTGGTGATTTGAAAATCGGTCTCATTGGGAAGGTCTCCAGACGGACACGCAGAGCAATTTCACATGTGCTAACAGGTTCAGTGATTCATCCAGGCTAATTGACAATGTATGGGTCTTGCTAACACACCCAGTAACAATCACGCCCAGATAAGAAATTGATTATGATTCTTGAATATCTACCGTTGCTTAGTCTGATGCGCTAAATATTCAATTAAATAATTTTTGTTAAGACCTTCCTGTGTCTTTTCCTTTTTAATGTATAACCAGAATAATCGACAATCGAAATAACTTAGAATGCAGAATTCAAGCACTTGTTTCTTTTCTTGAATGGTTTAAACTAGGCCTACCCCAATCTAGACCAGTGTTTCTCAAACTTTTTCAGACGAAGGACCACTTAACCAATAAAAAATAAACGCACGGACCACCTAGGATAAAAAAAAAAAAGATAAGACCTACTTCAACAGTATATTAGCCTACACTATAGGCCTACTCACTGAACCACCTTGCTTATTGTGTTTGCACTTTGCTTATTGTGTCAGAGGATTCATATAAATTAAACTGGCATATTTCACATAGACAGTGTTGCAGAACTGTTTGGATATACATACAAGTTGGTTCAATATTGCAAACAACTCATCTATATTATATTTTACCACATCTGCTCGCGGACCACTTGGGATAGCTTGCGGACCACCAGTGGTCCCCGGACCACACTTTGAGAAACACTGATCTAGACGACTGAAAAAAAGTTCACCCATACCTTCATCATTCCACCCTGCCGCACGAGGTCCACCGCTAATGTCAGTTCCCGATCTCTTCTATCGTGCACAGGGTCAGCACTCCACTCAACTCTGTCCACCACGCCTTATTAAGTAAGCTTTTTATCTTAAAATCGCCCAAACAGCACTGGGGCTCTACTGATGATCAACCAAACTGCGCTGCTTCTATGCACCACCCAGGAACAAAGACCTGGGACCCAGAAACAGTTGGGTAGAACAAATACGTCCCCCTCTCCAAAAAATAGAATAAAATCTGTGTCGAGTTTTGATCCAGAAATTCGCCCACTGTAATAACCTTTTCGTATAGGGCACTAAAGCAGAGAACTACCTGCCTCCCACAGCAAAGAGAATGCATCTTGATTTATTACTCCAAGGACTAAGTAAATATTTGTATTTTTTCTGTCCAGTCCGAGGTGCTCAAAAAATGACTATGCTACTTTCTCTTGTGTAAATATGAGATGCAAGACAAGGAATCTAAGCCCAAGCAACCACTTACCAAATGTCTTATCAAGTCCTATGCACCATAAAAAAAACTGCAGTTGGTGGCATAAATGTACAGTATTTTACTGCATAAGCACATAATAATATACAGACATGAAGGAAATGTACAAAATGGAGCCTCTTTTTTTCACCAGGCTCTTTTCAACACACATACTTCAGCGGTACAACTTGCAAAACAAGAGCCACATCTATGGAGCACAGCTAACTGTCTCTGCATACAAAAAACTAAACATATTCCAAAAAAGCCTAAGAGTGTACAGTCACTTTTCATTTACACAACAATCTGTTTTAATGTATTTTTAAGTTGTTATTTTTTTTTCTTACTTTCTTTAAACATAAATCTTCAAAATTTCTCACATTCTTTTTATTACACAAGTACATCGCACTTCAAGTACATCTGTCAAGCAGTGTTGTACTCTTAGCAAATTGCTCCATGATGCTCTCCAGACAAGCTAGATATTTTAAACAGCATCCTCCCCTTGCAAAACAAACAAATAATTAACAAACAAACAAAAAACAGTTAAAAAAAAAACAAACAAAAAAAAAAAAAAACACACACACACAAGCATCACTAAATGGGTGTTTTGAGAGGGCCGGTGTATATTCATTAATTTCTGTCCAGCACACAGTCGACCTGTAAGGACTGGTGTAGTAACGAGACATGGATGAGCGAACAAGTGTGCAGACAAGCCCACACGTCTACATGGCCTTTAAAACAAAACGAGACAAAAAAACAAAAACAAAAAAAAAAAACAAATAAAAATCAATCACACAGACGTGCTTCTCATGTATAAAACACACAGAACACTCATTATGTCCTAGGTATACTTTGATAATTGAAGGCACCAAAACCATGAAAAGGGCACTATTAGGTTTAGTGTCTTGTCACCCTCATTTAGTATACAGTTCTTTGACTTGTGAGTGTGTGTAACAAATGGTGATGAGAAGGAGGAAAAGTGTGTTTGTGTGTGAGTGTGTGTAAAAGCATGGATGCCCAGGACAGGTTTGTCTTGGCTTCTTAGAGAACATCCTTACCAGTGCTCAGGCCAATGCAGATTCAGCTGGATAATTTCTGAGTGGCAAGTCATCAACTGCCACGCGTGATTTTAAGGTTGATGATTACAAACTGGCCTCGGCAAACTAAAACAGCCTCCGAGAAGACATGTCATGAAAGGCCAAATGGACAGACTTGTAGCTAATCAAAACTGTATGGCCAACAGTAGAGTAGTAAGACTAAGACACACACACACACACACTTCAATGAACTCCAGAACTCAAACTGAGAATTTAAAAGGTGATTGGGGGGGGGGGGGGGGGGGGGGGAAACACTGTCAGCTATTGATGATGACCATTCTCAGTTGGATCTAATCTCAGGTAACCCATCAAAAGAAGGAAATTCAAGGCCCCATATTCATTCTTTAACTGAAGTGAGGGGAAACTGCACAGGACAGAGAGGATAAACCACATTAAGACAGTCACGGTCTCATCTGTGAGTTAACCTAGAGTGTATGACTATCGCTGAGGGTGGTTGATTATGTGGAAACTACAATATAGATCGGACAATAGCTGAAGGGTTTGCATTCTTGTGTGTGTTTGTGAATGTGTGCATGTGTTGGGGATTAAGTCTTTAGGCCCTCAGGAGGGAGGTAAGGAGAATGCAGGGATGAGGAGGATGAGTCTTTAGGTCTTTAAGTCCCTCACAAGGAGGTAGAGGGGACATTTCTGGGGAGGAGAGGGAAGGGGGGGGGGGGGGTTGGTGGAGTCTCTAGGCCCTCTCCTTGCGCTTGAGCTTGGAGCTCTTCTTGGTGGTGCCGTTCTTGTTTAGCAGTTTGAGCACACGCTCCTTGTGGTCCAGCACCTTCATCATGGTGTCCCGCGCCTCCGTCACCTGGTCCATCACTAGCTTGCAGCGCTGCATGTTACCCTGGCAACGACAAGGCAAGAGGCGTGATCAGAGCAAAGCATGCTGGGATGGTGTCAAGTTTCTGTTGCACCCTTGAAATAAGTTACTCTTTGACATGGATAGTGTGTAGAAATGACTGATATGGGTAATGTGCAGGAGCTACTGTTTAACATGGGTAGTGTGCAGTGGCAGCTGCTGGCTTCCAAAGTAGCATTGGAAGGTGTGAGCACCTTTGATCAGGGTCTACTGGAAGAAATAACTATTTAACCCAAAACAAAAAACACATACAAGAAATGTAGTATCAAAAAACACCCACCCCGAGTAGACCTCCACTTTCCCCCTCTTCAGTGTCTGCTTCTATCCAGTACTCCCTCACTTGTCTTGCTCCTATCCATCTATTTAAAAGGTTCTCCAAGTCTTGTTACGTGGTGCCTAAGCTAGATCATTCTTTTGTCACATACAGCAAACATCTCCTCACCGTCCGCTAGCTGCCTGTCCCCTGAATAACCCTGTAAAAAAAAAACATGGCGCCTCTGGTGCCTCCAAAAACAGCCTCGACCGTGAAACATAACAAAACTCTTCCCGCCAATCATCGACGAGATGCGCGTTCATGACCGTTTCGGCACGGGAGGAAAGGATGGAGGGGTGAGCTAACTCTCCGTTTTGTTTGAAACACATCAACCAACCGTGTTTGTTTGTGACGTCAACCAACCGTGCTTAGAGAACCTTTAAGGCTCATGTTTTCATGACATCCAAGACTGATAGGGACTTAGACATATTGTGTCTAAAAAGCAAATTGTCATATGCTGTCGTCATTAATGTTTAATAAGTGTTAGTTCAAATGTATGTACATTTATTTAATTTCCCTTTGAAAGTTTAGGAAGGACGGTCATCCCTTTCCTCAATGGACAAGCCACTTCTGTAGTGCGTGTGTGTGTACCTGTATGAGTTCATTGATGCGGTGCAGCTCGTCGTCGGCTCCTGCCCTCTTCTTTGGGATGAGGCCCTCTTGCAGACTGGTCAGCCGGCTGTACACATCGTGCTCTAGACTTGACTGTTGACACACAAGTGAGAACATCCGTATCATTTCAACATTTGACGTAACCACTCCATCTTGGTAACACGGACTAATTTGTTATGAACAGATTCTTCACACTTCCCCCACTAGCAAATCCCTTTTATGCATTTATGAGTGCAATAGCTCTGAGGGAGTAAGGCCCCAGTGTCGTGCCAGGTGTTGCTTACCAGCTGCATGAGCTGAGCAGCACACAGGTGGATCTTCCAGCCCTGGGCTCTGCACACAACGCCCCTCTGATTGGCCATGTCCTGCAGAGAACCTTTCTTCTCCTCTGCAACACAAACAAGGCAAAGACCATGTCAGCACAACAGCTCAATCGTTACGTTTGTGCTCATAAACAACTCCAAATCACGCCAAACTCCGGCGTTTGCTCTATTCAACTTCATTTTAACCATGTACAACTGGGGGGGGGAAGTCTTTTCTTAGAAGGAAATAGAATACAGCTGTGTTGCTAGGATACTGACCTTTGACCCGGATGTCGCTGTACCTCTGGAAGTGGTGGTAGGCGGCTCTCCAGGGGTTGCGGTAGTGGCTCAGCAGAGTGATGGGGGGTCGGATGCGTTTGGGCACGTAGCGTACCCCCTCCTCGTCTGAGAGAAATGACAACCAGTCAGTGTGACATTTACGGAAACGATACACAAGCTGTGACTATAACTGATGAGCTGACCGGGAAGTCAGATGTTCCTTCCCGTTTCCAGTTTTTCACTTTCATAAATGCTACATGATGACAATGAAGAGCTCCTTGGTCATTAGCAGATTTATTTGGATTCAAGACTTTTATTGTGCATAGATCCTGCCCCTCTCCCTACATTTAAAAAACAAAAACAAATCATCTAGTATAATAGTCATGGGGGGTAGGTTCTTTATTTGACATGCTTTAAGCCAACAGTACATGTACAATTCTCTTGCTGAAATGATGACGGGTCTCTGTCAGGACTTACCCACGTACTCCCTGGGCGGGGACTCGTGTCGGTCCGAGCGGCTGCCCATGGTCCTGCCCCCGATCTTCTCCTCGTCGGTGCTGTTGGTCTCCATCATCTCGCTCTCCTCCGTGGAGATGACGTGCTGTTGCTTGCGGGGCTTCTTGCGCGGGGAGGCCCCCGGTAGCAGGTCCCCGGGCTGGGAGGGAGCGCTCAGCGTGGCCGGCGCCTGGGAGGAGGAGAGGGCCGGAGCAGGGCCTGGCGTGGACGTCACACTGGCCACTGAGAAAGAAAGAAAGAAAGAAAGAAAGAAAGGACACCAAAAAGGAAGAAGGAATTGAAAAAAAGATAAATTAATGAAAGAATATAAACCCGATACAGATGGGTAAGTCATAAAACAAGGAAAGGGAAAAGGGAGAAACAATGAGAGGGAGAAAACAACAGGCAAAACAGGTGACCCATAGAATGTCCACTCTAGCATTAGGCCCCTAATGATGACCAGTGGGGAAAGGGTGTAAGCCCCCCTTACCTGGCTGTGAGGTGTCCATAGTCTCCACCTCCTGCTTGACCTTGAGCTCGGGGCAGGTGGAGCTGACGGCACACACGGCCGTGCCACTGGCCGCCGGCTGGGTGGGGGAGGCCACGGCGTTGGCCATGGAGGCCGGGACAGACGGCGTGACCGCCATGGCCGCCGGGAGGGCAGAGAGTACCGCCGCGGGCTGGGAGGGGGGCGGGGGCACGGGCGGGGCCAGCAGCGTGGGGATGGCCTGCGATAGGTGCTGGGCCTGAGAGGGGAGGGGCTGCTGCTGCTGCTGCTGCTGCTGCTGCTGCTGCTGTTGCTGTTGCTCACCGGCGTGGGTGGGCAACGCCTCCACGGCAGCCATCACCGGGGGCGCCATGGCAACGTGCATGTCGGTTTTGGGCTTCACCCTGCAAAAACAAACAAGGGCTTGTGAATAACGCTCCTTCTCATTCTATTATTATAAATAGTGCAGCATTCCAATTTTCTATTTGATCCATTCGCAACAGTTAGATTTGCATCTACAGCAGGAGAAAAAAAAAAAAAAAGTTATAAGCAGAGGCAAGGACTAGCATGCATGTAGAGAACTCCCAGGAGACCAAGGCTTAAAGAGACCTATGATTTTCAAGAATTAAAGAGCAAAATTGTGATTGTGTGCATGCTCATTTATGGGGGGGGAGAAAAGGATCAGGAAACATACTGCCAAAGAAAACTAAAATAGACAAACCAAAACAAAACCGAAACAAAACAAACAGCCCAAACCCCCTCCAGAGGTGCATTAGGCTGTGCCACCACAATGAGATGTCTAGTCATGCAGCCGGTGGTGGGAGGCTTACCCGGCCGGTCGCGGGGACCCCGCTACCCCCCTGACGGCGCTCTCCATTCGGCCGGGGCCTGGTTCCCCTGCCTGGGCCGCAAGCAGGTTCTTACGCACGGCTCTGGAAACACAGGGCCTCGGGTGAGACTGCTGCAGAGCCTGCTGGGAGCACTCTCTTGCCCAATAGGCTGCTGCCTACGTGTGTGTGTGTGTGTGTGTGTGTGCGCGTCCCTCTACTCTGAGCCAAGGGTGGACAACTCACTCCACACAAGGCTGACACACCGAGTTCAGCGTTCTCCCCAAACTCTGGTTATTATGCATTTTTATGAGAAAGTGGTCCCCGCTCATGAACTGGCACCATTCATGTTTTACTAGTTTAATCTTTGACTGGATGGACATTTATGTCCACAGGGCCTGCCAATACATTCATTATATTGAGTAGAGTAAGTTCGTACCAAACCCAAACCAAAAGCATGCACTGGAAACTTGAAGGTACTACATCTTAGTCTGATTACTAAAAAGCAAAGCCTAGGAACTTGACGGTGCAACTGCTTAGTCAGAGATGGTTGATAAAGCTAAAGTATCTTTGCCTTAAGCGGGCTTTACATTGTACGGTTTTCGTGTGATTTCATATTCGGACAGAAATCATGGAAGTTGTACTGCAGTTGCAGCGCGCTCCCGTCAGTCAGATCATTGAATGTACGGTGCCAATCTTACCGGTTAAGTCAGTCTGTAGCCTATTCATGGGTTTCATCAGGTCCCTTGCCACAAGTGCATTAATCAAGCACGATGCAGTCTGCATTTATAATCTAGGTGCTTGATTTTATACACCTGTGACAAGGGACCTGATGAAACCCATGAATATGGTCATTTGCTATTTCATTTCTTATAAATTATTTATTACTTTTAAATTACTTTTTAACTAATTAAATTATTACTTTTCCACGTAACAGAACAGCTTTGTATCGATGTGACATTAAACAATGCTGCAGAAACACGAAAATATGACTGTTATGAGTAGGCTATCTTTTGAGTTCCTGTTGATATGTAGTGCACGATGGGAAATCATTTATAGGAATCTAATGGCAGTCTTGTAATCAGTGTCCCTGCAAGATCCCTAGTCAAAATCATAGTCTTTGACTAGTCTGTGACGTAAAAACTCGATGACTTGTCTTTTGATGCCAGAGAGTCTGAGACTGTAGTCTTTCAGTGTAAAGCGGGCTTAAGCCTGATAACGAAAGAGAGGAATCTCTGGTCAGGATATTTTGCAGAATCCATTGTGATCATTTTAGTATGCACAGCTTCCTCCCATCCTGTGCAGCGATGTCAAATGAATTCCACCGTGTGCTTGGAGAGCACAGTGGAGCGTCCACTCGGCCCTGTGGCGGTGTAATGACTGTAATTTGTCTAGCCCTGATGGCCCCTGTCTAGAGTTTTGGATTTGCACTTTCCCACAGAGCGCTGCAGCACTTCATCCTCTCCCTCTGAAGGGGGCCGTGGCCCCTCAACTGCACTCAACTCAACCAGCAGCACTAATGAAGATCTCCATCTCCCCTTGTCTCAGAGGCAGCACTGTGGCCTATTCTGATTCTAGTCTAGCCTTAGATAAAGTGCAATTGTGTGACTAAGCCTAATGGGAACAGAATATGGGGGTCTGTGAGTTCCTCTAGCCTAGAAATCTAGACGCACCCTAGCGGTTTTATTATTTTAAATTACATTTGCTGCCAGGGATAGTCTAGCAACTCTTCGTTGGCTTGTGAGCTCGAAAAATTAAACTTCTATCAGGCCAATTAAATCGTGTATAGAGTCGTTGGGCGGGCTTAACATAATGATTAATGGCAGAGTTGCAACGGTTTGGCTTGAATTGCCTGCTACTTGAAAACAAAAAAGATGGATGTTGCTGTTGGCCAACAGTGTGACACGAGTTAAGCTTGTTTTAAGTTGGCAAAAGTTTGAACTAGCCAACTAGCTCCGCTGCTGGGAAAATGCATGGGACTCAGCACTGTCCTATTGCGTGCAGAGGGAATTTGAAAGACAACCGATTAGACCGAGTACTGCAAACGGTGAGTGCCCAGACCCTACATTTTAATGTGGGTCTGGCTCGTCAGGCTAGAGTTCCTCTACAATGACACTGACATTTTTGTGCCTTGAGATATTCATGTTTGGTGTCCTAAAGCTCTTATGCTATTGATAGAGAGCCTATCCTTCGGTTTGCACAGATGACAGAATGGCTGACGCTACTCAGATGCTTCGCTCTGTTGAGCGGCATGCTCACCCCTCGTTGGCGGGCTTCTTGCGGAGGATGCTGGGCCTGGGGGAGGAGCCGAGCGTGGGCGCCCCCGAACCCGCGCCCTGGGGGTGGGTCTGCACCACGGTGGTGACGGGCTGGGTGCCACCAAACGTGCTGCCGATGGGGTTGGTGACGAAGGTAGAGCTGTCAGCCAGGACCACACCTAGAATGGAGACACAGGTGAATGGAGAGTTTCAGGTGAAACTCCAAAAACAGAGCTAAGTGTGTTTTTTTACATTGAGTAAAACACAACGCCGTTGGCACAGTGACCTTGATATCCATTTAACCACCATCTGCCATGAAACGTCACCCCCCAAATAAAGAGCATTACAACTCCACACTCCTGGCCATAATAAAATCTCCCTTCAACAGAATTCTCAACACAAAATCAATAATCCAATCATCTGGCGTCTTACCTGATGGTTTTGCCTCTGGCTGTGACTGCTGCGTTGCTATGGGTGCTTGCTGGATGCCCTGTGTGCTGATTGGCGCGGTGGCGTGCAGTCCCTGCACTCCGATGGGCGCCGGCTGGATGCTCTGGGCGGCCATGGATGCGGGCTGGATGCTCTGGGTGCTGATCTGGGCCGACTGCAGGCCGATGCGGTCCACGGCCATCAGCTGCATGGGGTTGAGGTGTACAGTGGTGGCCACACCGACGCCAGCCTGTGTGGGCAGGGCCGAGCTTGGGGCCTGGGGGGTGACTGGGGAGAAAAGAGAAGCACAGGTCACAGGTCATGGCTGCTTTGTGAATCGCGGATGGTGATGGAAAATTACCAACCATCTCTCTCTCACACAAACACACACCCCAAGCTGTTTCCTTTAGAAGACTTGATGGCTCCAAAGCAATCGATTTCTAATTAGTTTACACTTACACATAGTACAACTGATATTATTTGTGTCCAAGTTAATTTGATTATGTGACATCCAGCACCTGGTAGATTACGTAGATGGTTAAAGGGCTCGTCTTGACCACATACCTGGATATTGGCGGATGGTGGACACAGAGCTGGTGATGGGAGTGTAGGTGTGTGTCAGAGGGTACGGAGACGACGAGTAGGTAGGCAGAAAGTACTGGAACTGCACAGGCACAGAGGGCCTGGGAGCACACACAGAGCGAAAAGAACATCACGCTTCAGATTATGGCCATGCAGCCTAAAATTGTTTAAATAAAAGCCCTCAAGAAAGACTAGAAAATCCAGAAGCCATCACAATGTCTAAACACACTGCAAAAAATAAGCTTAAAATCAAGTGAATATGAAGAGTTCAGATGCAAAACCCTCTAAATCCGTCTGACCACTTTTCTTTTAAATGAGCATTTAAAATCAGGCTCCTATAGGTTTTTGCCTATAAATCGATATTTCAGACCAGGAAGAGAGTGGTATTTAGTGGGTTTTGAAGTTAAATTATTTGACTAACGTATACTTTGTGTGGAGAGCATCCACTCACCATCTTTATCTAATTTTTGACGTAGGTGGCATTTAGAGGCTTTTGCACCTGAACCCTTCATATGTACTTATTTTTCAAGACATTTTTGCACTTTATTTAAGATTTTTTTGTCTTGTACTAAGTGAAAATATTCTTGTTCTATTGGCAAATCTTGCCAGATAATTATGCTTATTTGCAAGATTTGCCAACAGAACAAGATGATTTTCCTTATAACAAGGTCAAGTTTCAGATTAAGGCTATGCAGCCTAAAATTTTTTAAAAGATGCTCTCAAGAAAGGCCAAGAAAATCCAGAAGCCATCACAATGTCTAAATATACTTATAATAAATTATTTTTTGATAATAAAAAAAGGGCATACCTGTTGTCACTGCGTGGCTCCATGGCAACAGGATTGGGGGAGGAGCGATGGCCGGGGATGGGGATGAGGTTGGCCCTCTCGCCAGGGTAGTCAGCCTGGATACGGGGGGATGTGTGAGCGATGGGCTGGGGCACCACTTTGGCTACAAACAAAAGAAGTGAGAAAAATCATTTCGTTTTTCAACGTTTGGTATACACTTTTATATTGAGGGGGATTTAGACTGAAGTAAACCTTTGGGAGATGTGACCGATACTCACCCACAGGAATGGCAGAGGTGGTGACCGCAGTGGCATGAGAGGAGTGAGAGGGCATCGTCATGGTTACAATGGTGCTGCTGGTCATCTGCGTGTGTGGAACAGAGCCTAGTAGAGGAACCGAAGCATACACACACACGTGAGGAAGAATCGTCACACTGACTCGTGAATCACTGAAACAGTTGAGAGGTTTTGTAGCTCTAGATATGCACAGTGAAGCATGTGCATTCATTCTCAAGGGCCTTACAAGACATCATCATCATCCTCCCTCACCTGGAGAGGTTGTTGATGGCACAGTGTTGGTGGCCAGAATTGGAGCCACTGTTGCAGCAGGAGTCACCGTGCTAAAAATAGGCTTCTGTAGAGAGGTGTTAAACACACACACGGCACACAATAAATACACATAGAAAGGCGCAATGATGCACATATGACCATCCCAAAAGAAAGTAGGAAATAACTGAAGAAACTATTGGGTGAATCACTAACCTGGGTCACAGTGTGTGGGGGCTGTGGTTTTTGGGCTCCGATGGCAGGGTGTGAAGGCAGGGTGATGCGGGTGGCCGTGTCTCGCGGCGTGGCTGGTCTCTGGATGCTGATGGTAGCTGGAGGGGGTTGGTGAATGGTCAGTCCTGGTCGCCTGAAGAAGGGGTAGAAAAACACCACAGTCATACTACTATCAAACACCAGAGGTGCTTTCAAATTTGACAAACAGTAGCGAACGTTCGTGGTGAACATGTTTTCTTTGTTACATTTGTTAACAGTTACGATTTGGTGTTAACATTCCATTGTAACGGTAATTGCATTGTTGCCTTCGTCAAACTCAGGTCCAGTTCCACTGTATGTTCGCAGAGAACTACCTCCTCAGACTGTTTGCCGAAAACTCAAGGCTAACGGAAAACTGTTTGCAAACGTTCGCCTACGAATTCGAACGCACCTCTGTTGTAACAGTAAAGAACCTCAACATAGTCAATTCACACTGTCAATCACTGAATAAAGACATATGGAGCTACATTACAATGAAATGCTCTAGACTACATACTATGTGATAGCTTTACAAAGGTCCTTGTGATAAAATAACTGAAGTACCCTTTTAGGTGAGCTCCATATACACCACCACAATCATAAAGCAGAACACAAATTCTAAAACTGATAGTCCTGGTCCTTGATTGTGATAGACTGAATGACGTTTGATGCCGTTGTAAAATGCAGCATAAACATACACCTTGACCCCATTTCGTTCTATATTACTGTGCTACCATAACTTGATACAAGTTGAAGTAGCTGCGTCTCGACGTTGCTTGGCAACCATTCAGATAGAGGAGATACTGTATATTTCTTGGCGGAAGAATTATTATCTATGAATACATTGTTACTCCGCTAGCGCGTCGTGCCTAACAACGCCCCTTAGCTGTTGTAGAATCGGTGTAACCTACGGCCTCTCAGGGCTTATTGCTTAAATCTATTACTCCACAATCCATCACTGCTGCACATAAGTAACAGTGCCTTGTGCTATAAGAGCAACACATTTTATATCTGATAAGGACCTCTGTTGAACACTAGACAGAAAGCTCACCCATGGACCATGTCTGTGGTGCTGTGTGTGACCACGGGGCTGATAACGGGAGACTGGGTCCTAGCAGCTGAGATGGGGGCCACCACCGTGGGCAGCACAGCCGTGGAGGTGGTCACCACTGGCCGCGACTGTGGAGGCAAGCAAAGGTCAAGCCAAACAAGCAAACCATATAAAGCTAGGGCCCCAATTAATACACTGTTTCTAGCTCTATACACCAAAACAACACACATGAAAGATGGGGTATGAAAAGATCAGGTCAGACAAAACATTCCACAAAAGTCATAGCATTACAAAGTAAAGTATATAATATTATATTATATATACACACACACACACACACACACACACACACGCACACACACACACATATATATCTCGTACACTAATATCAAGAAAAACAAATGTCAATGCATACAACTGAAGTATGCCATCAGAAAGTGAGAAAAGCACTACAAGCCATACACTGTGTAATGTGCATGCGTAGAGTTCTTTTCTCTCTATGCTGACAGGGACCATGTACTCACCTGGATGGGCTGGTGGATGATGTGCTGGAGAGCAGTTGGCTGGCCGGGACCTGCACTGGCTCCGGAGGCTGGCCTCAGCACCGTGGGGCCTTTGGTGCTCGACATGACCGCTGCTGCAGCAGCTCCTAAAAGACACAGTGAACAACCTCTTTAATAAACAGAGTAATGCTGTAATAAAAAAGTAATGCAAAACAAATTTATGGGGCACTCCCCTACATAGTCGGGCACATCTGACTGACAAGCCTGAGCTTGCAGCCTTGGAACAACTTTTCAACATCTTTTCAACACTAGCACAAAGGTTTCACTGACACAACAATCCCTGTAAACCCTGTTTGTAAATTTTGATTTACGAAAGCCACTCTTGACAATTGCAGACAAGGCTCCCTGATTGCCAGGGAGTGGATTAGCAGGAACAGGTCTAACTGACCTCTTGGCAGGTGGGAGGTGAAGGTGTGTGGAGGGGCAGCAGATGAACCGATCTGCAGGGCTGGGGTGCTGCTTCGGATGATCAGGTGGTGCAGATTGCTGGAGTGGCCCTGGGATTAACACAAACATCCATTAAGAATAGAGCAAGACATTACCCCTCAGTGAAACATTGCATTAGCAGCAAAAATAAGCTATACATCATACCTACATATCATTAATTTTTTATCATATCATCATTTACAATCTCCAAAATATTGGGTTGTTCCATCAAACCCTGAGAGAAGAATCCACTGGCAAATTAGACTGAGCATTTGAATAAAACACAACAATCAATCGGTTTGCGAGGCAACAGAAGGAAGAACCAAAAACTAGTTTCTGTGCTTGAGGTTTTAGACATCAGACAACTTTGATGATCATCAAAAGCCTACCTGCTGTCCACTGATGGTTGCCACAGGGATGGAGGAGGTGGGGGCAATGCTGCTCTCTGGGGTGACAGCAATGTGAGTGGGCACTTTGGGGGGCACGGAGAGGTGCCCTTGGACAGCCGTTGGAGCTGGTGCTATGAGACGGCTGGGCATGGGTGACTTCATAGCAGCCTATGACGTATAATGACATGTAAACAACCAGACTGGGTAATACAACTAGCAGTAATACGACTACAACACATAAAAGTCTTTTTTGACCCTGTACACATACATCCAAAAAACATTGTGGCTCACTACATGAGTTCTGTCCAGCTTTTACATTCTATACTGAAAAGCTATGTGACCAAATACACCATGTACAGTTCCCACTTCTGATGGAAGACTGAAGGTTTTGGAGGAGAGCTCCTACCTTCACAGGTCCCTCTGGGAAGGTGGGTGGCTGGCCCTGGGGCAGATGCACCGGTGGGCCAGGCACAGAGACAGGCGGGCTGGGCTGGATGGGCACATGCTGGGGCAGCGTGGGAGGCTGTCCCAAGGACTGCACTTGTGGGTAGGGCCTCACCACCACAGGCTCCTGCTTGTCATCACGGAATGACAACGCCCCTCCAGTGCTACTGCCACTGTTTGGTGGATGGTCTTGGGCATGGTCAGTATCTCGACTGCCCTCATCATCACCTGCTGCAAAGAAGTGGTTCAGTCTCACTCATATAATCACCATACTGGACTGGGTATTGTAAAGCATTATTAAATGCCTGTCTGCATACCCTTCTTACCACTTCTACCTTTTCAACCCATTGTCAGTTAAGGCTTTGAAATATTACAGGTGTGATTGTGTAGAAACTAGTGGAGTTAAAATACAAACCACGACGCCCACCTGGCTGGCTCCCAGGCTGATTCCCTACAGCAAGGCTGGTGTTTCCTCCAGGTGCCTGGCCTTGCCCTATAGCTGCGGAGGGCAACGCCGTCCTTGGAAACTGCTGAGAACTCATCTTCCTGCTAAACAACAACGTTAACCTGCAGAAACAGTGGAGAATTATTGTATGTTCAATGCCAGCAGTTAACGTAGGGTTGATTCCAGCAAAACCGTGATTAAATGGTAAGTTAAGCTGGAAACATTGTATACTGTACTACAGGGGTGTCCTGTAAGCAACGCTAACTGTAGGATATTACCAAGGCTTTTTCGATCAAGCCCCCTCGAAAGGGGAAGAGAGTTTCAGATCAAACACATAAATTCACACATATCCCGCATCCAGAAACAACATGTAATCATTTTCGGCAACGAAACACAGGAAGGTAACGGTTATAGTTAACCTATGCTGACAGTCGAGGGAAACGTTGTCGTTGACGTTAACCCAGCACAGTTACTTTAGCATCTCCAGTTATAAGGCAAACGGATGTAACGCTGCTGCAAAGAACATACTCAATATTCCGAGCAATACATTAAACACATCTGAATCAAGATTGACGGTCGATTGCATGACAGTATCACAGCAATATTTCTTGAGGTAGCGCTGAAGCTAGCCAGTTAACTTAGCTCGCCGAACACGTCAATCAATGCTATGCGAAGACTACTGAGGTAAGAACTAGTAACTTAACAGCAAGCTAAGCAACATGAAACCAAAGGCATTCCTGAACTTGTATGCAATCGGAAAACAAGCGAAGCTATTATTTCGGGTAAAGCAACATTCGGACCTCTCATAGTAGCAGAACTGAGAACTACTCCGTCGACCAACATTTTTCAAGCTTGGCTAATGTTAGCCAAACTCGCTAACAATAGCTAGCTAGCTACCGCACTATGCCATAATGCATTTCTCGTGCACAGCGTTAAACTTATCGCTTGTTCCGTAGAAAAGATAGTAATCGATTAATACAAATGTTGTAAAAAAGGCTTGTGGTGGCGCAAATATATTGAAAAAATGTAAGTACCGTTGAGTTAGTCACTCTCCATTCGTCTTTTTAGTCAACACATAAACCGGAAGAATGCTGACTCCTCCACAAAGCCCTCTCATATTATGGCCAATCACAGACCAGAACGGCTAAGCAGCCAACCAATTATTATTCGTGTTCTTGTGGGCGCTAAGGGATATTTGGTCCCTTGGACCCAATCACTTTCAGGCTCCTCAATGGCATCCAATGACACCCTAAACTGGATATGTGCCCGTTACGACTGTACAGTTCAGTTTCAGACCATTGGCACGGTTGGAATCAACAACACAGTTCAACGAAAGACAAACATTTCACTTTTCAAAACTGTACGATCGAATCCGGTATGTGCATCAGCATAATAGGTCTAATCTTTTTTTTTTTATAAAATGATTCGTTAATTTCCTAAATGAATGCCTAACTACAAACATGTTTCTCGTGCGTATTACCAGAGACTTTATAGCGGCTGTGGTATTATACACAATGTATCGTAGTATTTGGTTCAACTAGAAGCTAAACTGATTTCGATTTGGTACGACTACAAAGTAATAGCATATTTTCGTCCAGGATACATGAACGAACAAAGCCTTGCTAAATAAAAATGAAATAGGCATACAAATCCAGTAGATGGCAGTCAAACTTCGAGTACAAGGAAGTCTTTAACTGGAGTTGTGAGTCTTGAGTCTTTCTTAGCAACTTATGGCATAGGCTAACTTCTATTTCTATCACTAGAGTAGCCTATGTCTAATCTATCATTAACTTTTATGTAATTGACTATATTTAAATGAAAATAAAAATACACTACAGCACACTATAATATAATACAATTAATATAATATGTATAATATATAATACATAGGCTATAATACTTTTAGTCTATGTTGCGTTGACATTTATATAGGCTTTTGCATGATATGTTCACACACACACACACACACACAGACAGTGGGTGTTGAATAAGCAGTGTTCAACTGTTCAAAGCTTTCCCCCCTCATATTTTGGTCCACACTGGTTTGGAAAATTAGGATTAAGACTAGATTTAATTGTGGATTTTCTGCTTTGACACCTTGCATTTTACCTCTAGCAAAGCAAATCCTTTTATTCCATAAACTGAAACGCAAGTTGGCCTTTGGCCTCCCATGTTACGTGGACATGGAGGATGAAGGCCCCTGTTTCCAAAAATACCTCACGGTGCAATTGTGTGATTGTTGGTAGACATGGGGATCAAGGAAACAAATGTTTCCGGTTTCCTGTTTGGCTCCAGTCCAGACTTCATTCCAGGGGGCTTTACCAATATTTATACAAGGAATTCCAACCAAACCCGGTCGGAGATCCACTCCTGTGGGTCTCTGCATTCCATTAGTGGACTATGATGACTCTGGATAATGGGACAAAGGCTATGCCCTGGCCTGGTTGAACTCTTGCCGCATTACTCCATACTGGCCGGTACTACACGAATGGTGGTGAGAACAGAGGCTACATCTGCATGTCCAAACTATTACATCTGACTTTACATAGAAAAAGATCTGCAGTGTTTGCACTTGATCAAAGAAAAGTGAACAGTTGGTTCACAATATGGTGAAATATGGGAATTGTACCTAGTGGCATAAATAGTATGGGAGTCATACCTATAGGGATCAGTATTGCAAAACCTTTTCTTGTGAAATTTCAAATTCCGAGGAGTTCCTTTTTTGTTTTCAACCTGTATCACCATGATGCATTTCAGATAACACAGACAAACTTTGACAAGCCACCTTTGACAACTGTCATGGGTGATTCATTATTTGTCCAAGCATTGTGAAACCTGCTTCAGTTTTGTCCTGTTTTGTCCTCCAAGCTGATCTTACCCAAGAGATGGAATGTACATAAACATGGTTGAGTGAATGAAGTGCACAAAGCATGCACAGACATGGTATTTATTTGTGATTTTGTTTTGGTTTGCACCTGTGCATTCATGTAGCTAAATTCTGACAGAGGAGTCAGATGTCCACAACATGCAAGTCAGTCAGAGGTGAGATGGATCTGGTCGCAATTTTGAAGGGCATTACTGGGACTACATGCACAGCTACTTTTGAAGACACTTCACACATTTAGCATGTTTCACACCGAGAGATCTCACAAAATCAACCCCATATAAAAAGTATAAGTATATATACTTTTTTGATCCCGTGAGGGAAATTTGGTCTCTGCATTTATCCCAATCCGTGAATTAGTGAAACACACTCAGCACACAGTGAGGTGAAGAACACACTAATCCCGGCGCAGTGAGCTGCCTGCAACAGTGGCGCTCGGGGAGCAGTGAGGGCACTTCAGCCGTGCCTACTGGTCAGGGTTCGAACCGGCAACCCTCCGGTTACAAGTCCGAAGCGCTAACCAGTAGGCCACGGCTGCCCCAAAAACCAGAGACAGCTAAGTCAGCCGAGGCAGGAGGCCACAACAGGGGAGTGTTGGTGATGTGAGGTAGGATGGCTGGGGTGGGGTGGGGTGGTAGTGGGTGGAGGTTAGCCATAGGAGTAGCTGCTGCAGGGATTGTTGGATCAGAAAAAAGGCCTGCAAGAGCGCGGACAACAATCCCGGAGCTCCAGCGTCGTGTTACGGGCACATTCACAGAGGGCATTACATCACCCAGATACCCAGGATGCCTTTCTTCCATGGCCCCGTCGTGTGTGATCCTGCAGGCCACAGCTATTTTTCCAATAGGAGTGTGTGGGGGGGGGGGGGGGTTGTTATTTCTGTCCACTCGCTCATAGAGGTGCCTCTGTGCTGCCCAAGCATGTGATGAGGTTGCACTGGGGTTTCAGGCTCCGGCACCCAATGGAAAAATCGTCAGAAACTCCCTTCACTACAACCCTGAGGGAAGTGGCATGATAGTTCAATTCTCTTTGGATTTACTCCATTAAGAAATCACCCAATGTATCATGGGAATTTCATGGGACAAGTTCCACCTAAATCTGGGCCATGAGGATTTTACTGCCTTACTACTTGTCTAAGCAGAAGCTTGAGTCTTTTCGCAAAGTGAAGGACAGAATGTGACATAGCAATGACAAAATAGACATAAATGACGCTATATGATTGCAGTTAGTGCAAGGATGAACAATGATAGTGATGCTTATGATGAACAGCTGCACCAAGGAGATTATGGTGATGACCAAGGAGATAATAGTGTTGACTGATTGTATGCGATCCTCTTCTATCTTGCAGAACAAACTCCACATGTTGTTTTACTATGAGGGGCCAGACACAGCTGCAGCTGTGATGTTATATAAAATTACTGTTTAGAATGTTTTCATTTTCCATGAAGATGGAAAAGCCACTGGATTGCTCTACAAATGTGATAAGTGTTAACATCCCTTGCCTCAGTGATTCTTCCCAGAAATCCGTGTTTCCAGCCTTGGTGGTGAGATCCATCTCTGTGGCTGATGTGAGTTGCAGAGAAAGTAGCAAGGTTCTGCCAGCAACACGTTGAGATGTTTACATGGATGGAAATATTGAAGTATCCATGACAATGGCACAAACCATAGGGCTTTATTTAATGTTGTTGCCGATATGAAGTGCTTTTCAAATGCATGGTGCCCCTAGCACACAGCAAGACATCAGAGGTTTCATTTTAGGCAAAGTTTCCACTATTGGACTATTTCCTTCCTATGTCCTGGCCAGCCCTTTGCCTATATCACATTACCGAGGAATATATTTAGAAAGATTCCTCGAGAGAAAATATGTCGTTTTTTCATATTTTTGTCCATGAAGCCTTAAGCCAGCAACCGTCTGGCAGTAAACAGTTTAGTGGGCACACAGGGTAAAGAGACAGAGACAGCCATTCAAAAGTCTCTCTAAAAATACAGCAGTCTTCTCGGAGCCTTAAAAACACAGAGGAATTTTCAAAGAATTGCTCAGCCACTCTGGGCAGTGCACAGAAGTGAGCATAATTACTCATCATTACAAGTGTCTCTACAAAGGCCCTAAATGCCACAGACCTTTCAAAACCAGAAAAACAACAGCAAAAATATACTGTCACACAGCTTATACAGAACAGAATGCAATGTAGATGGGAGAGAAAGGCATTGTGATCTTCTTGCTTGCCCTATGGTAAGCAGTAGTGTTTTTTTGTGTAATGTAGAGATACTTGTCATGCCTTGCTCTGATATGACCCTTGAGAGATGACAGCCTTCACCTGTTTCAGAGATCAGAAAATACTAGCTCTACTCTAGCTGTGAGCTATTCTCTTCTCACTTCATGGAAGCATGAGTATCGCTGTACCCCAAACAATACACCAATTCATCAATCCATTGTGCCACTGGTGTGTGGTATGTCATGATGTGGTAATGATGAACTGTAATTGCATGAAAAGTCTTGGTCTCAAGACATCCAGCC
Organism: Alosa sapidissima; assembly: GCF_018492685.1. NCBI lineage: Eukaryota > Metazoa > Chordata > Actinopteri > Clupeiformes > Clupeidae > Alosa > Alosa sapidissima. Next base: position 27,761,534 of record NC_055968.1, on the reverse strand, counting down.
CAGCTCTTGGTCTTTTTGGTCTTACTAAGGCATTTAATTAACAGGATACATGTGGTTTAGGAAATACACATTTCAACGCGCACACATATCAGGCAACCATCTATTGTGCAGATAGCCACTGACTGATTGCGCTATGCAAAGTTCAGTGTCTGTGAATTTGAAACTTGGTGAACTACAGGAGCAGAGGAGGAAGAAATGAAGTGCAAATATGAACACAGGCATGCAAAGCATTGAGGCATACATCAGGTTATAGTGCATGCTGTCAGACGGGTTACGCAATACATTTTTTGAAAGCTTACAATGTTCATCAACAGAGCAAGAAAATATGTCCTACACTCTGAGAAGCACATCCCACTGAAAGAGGGTGTAATCCATAAATTCACCCGTGGAACTCCTCAAAAACCCCTGGAAACGTTACGGAATGTGGACTGTAGTCTCTCAACTATGACTGTTCATAAAATGATGGAGATGGAGGCTTGTGTCTGTATGCAGTGGACCAAAGCTGGGCAATTCATCTTCCCCCATTCTTGGGACTGTGCCAAGCAGCAGGGTCAGAAGTTCTGTCATTGTATCATGAAATATAATACCACTGTGGGCTCCAGATGTACATGTTATTGTAGAATTAAACCCTCACGAGATCTCAAAGCATTAGCATAGGGTATTTGAGTCAAAAGGAGCAAATTCATGTTTTGATGGTGTTGCCTGTGTGCGTCAGTCTTGGCACATCCCTGATGCTCCACATCAGTTTTATCTGGACCAATGTGTTGCCTTATCTGACCACAGTCTGTCCGAGTTGGCTGATCTGGACCACTGTTAATTTTCCCAAGCAGTCAAACATGCAAACTGTGTTAGATAGGCGGGTTGGAGAGGGGCCTAGAATTTTCGGAGGCCTTTTTCCTATTCCCGTGAGGCTTTGGTTTCGTAACTGTAATGAAAATCAACTAATTCCAGCACCTCAGTAAATTGGGTCAGGACACGGAGCCTCAGAAAGGAGAAACATTCCACGAGCTGCATGGCATTGTGGGAATTTGATCTTCTTGACATTTGCATGCTCCATTGCCCTTGAATATCTCCAGATTCTCACACTCAAGAGGGTTTGGGAGGCAGAGGACAGAAGATGGAGGTGATGGATGTGATAGCAGAGGGGGTGGAGGGGCATCGAGCTGAGAGATGGAGGAGTGGGATAACATTTTGCCACCAGCTAATGGGAGAGAGGCACAAGAAAAACACACAGGCTCCCAGCAGCCTCACCAAGTGCTCTGTGACAAAACACACAAACAATGGTCACCTTTGGCAGGAGTCCTGGCGCTGGGGGCCAGGCTTCTGTGTGTGTATTTGTGTGGGTGTGTGTGTATGTATATATATATATATATAAGTGTGTGTGTGTGTGTGCGCATGCGCATGCATGTGTGTGTGCATGCATGTGTATATATGCACAGTGCATGCCACGCGTGTCTCTCTTTCCCACATCGGGGGCCCTTTGGCCCCATTGGGGGGCTGTGAGGTGGTCTGAATGCATGAAGAATGCAGAGCCATGTAGGGTTATATAAGAGAACCGTCTCTGGCTTCACACCAGAGGAGGTGAGAATGCCGGCAGAGAGAAAACAGAATGTCTCCAGATGTGACACTGGCCTCTCCTGCCATCACCTGCCGTCAAGGCGATCCGGGCGAGGGCCGCTTGTGAAAGCCACATAACCAGAATTCCTGTGGATATCATGTAATGCCTAGCTGAGGGAAGGGGGAGAGGCATGGATCTGGGTTATGACTCCCAAGAGGATGGTGATCGGCAGGTTGATAAAAATCTGGTTGAGGCTGGAATGCATGGCTGGAGTGGATTTCAGGGAAATTCAGAGAAACGAGGGATTTTCAGAGAAAAAAAGCTTTTTGCCTTTTTTGACTTTGCAGAAAATACTTTTGGAACTTTAGTATAAATCACTTTCTGTGAATATACTGAATGTTCATAGTTAGCAACACATAGAATTGATAGCAAACCCCAAATGGCATTCTTGTGGACAGTTTTTATTTTTTGTGTGTTGCAATTCTGTCAAATCATGAATCACCGTGGTGTTATGCGACAGCTATACATAAACAGCAACATAACACCTTTCTAACGCCTGTTGCCAAGTACTTTAGAACAGCGCTGTGCACGACATCACCTCAAAGGTATTCACTGCCTCCCTCTCAGGCACTGCCATTCATTTAGCTGCTCTTGCAAAGCCCACAATAGCAGCAGCGGTTGCCCAGACCTGGAAAAACAACACTAGCATTCTCCTTTTTATGGGAAACAGAGGTTTATTCAGACCCTTGGAGGTTTGGATCAGAGGAGGACTCCTGAGGCAACTTTTCTACACTTCAAACAGTTAAAACAGTTGAAGAGTCAAAGCACGTCGAGAGTTAGCTTAGCACTAGTGAGCGCATGCCTTGAAGTGTGGGACAGATGTCAGGTATCTACCTGTGTTGTTGGCACACCTGGTGCTCCAGCGCCACACCTGTGCCTCACAATGACTCATCGGCTAATACCTCAGCTCTGTCCTAAATACCAGTGCCTGCTTCTGCTCCCAGGAATGCCACAGATCCAAAAGGGAACGTCGAACTTCAGATCACAGTTTAGTAGGCCATTTGGCTTCATAGAATTTGTAGGGGAAAAGAGACACGGAGTAAGGGGGGTTGGAGCAAAAGAAGGAAAGAAGAGGAGGAATAAAGAAGGAGTCTGGAAGAGAGGCCACAATTTAGTGGGTCATCTGGCTTCATCCTCCAGATAGAATTTGTGTGGGAACTAAGACACAGAAAGAGAAACAGAGATATAGGAAGAAGACAGACAGAGACAGACAGAGAGAGAGAGAGAGAGAGAGAGAGAGAGAGAGAGAGAGAGAGAAGAAGGGCAGAAAGGAATAGAGAGTCTGGAAGAAGAGAGGCATTTTGCTGTTGACTCAGTGGCAACGCCCCCCAGACTGTGCAGCCCTATTGTGGCCGGGTGTCTGTGCCACAAGGCAAAATGGGTTTGGGTGTAGACGTGACACATGATCATTATTTTCCCACTCCATTTCACAGAGGACAATGGCTGCACTTTATGTTGGTGCTTTGGCCTTACAGGAGTTATTTTCATCGTTTCAGTTATTTTAAGTTGTATTACAGAAAACCGCTTATTTTGACCTAGTCCAATTATACACTGCATTGTTTATTTAGTTTGGGTTGTTTTGATTTTGTCACTTCATACTCACTCAAGTCACTACATTTTATATCATCCACAGTAATGTACTGTATAGGCATATATACCAACTATATACTTTTGACTATTCAGTGCGTTATATCATGAAAGATTGTATGGGGGATATTTTGCTGGGTCAAGAAAATTAGGGCAAAGGTATGCAGCCCCTCCAAGGCCCCCCCAATAGAAAGAAAACACCGGCTTCCAGCGATAGTGCTCCAGCACACACAAACAGGCCTAAAATTAGAGGCCGCTGGCCTGATTTATGAGGAAAAGGGAAAGAGGATGGAGCAGGGTTGAGGTGGAGGAGGAGGGGGAGAGAGGGGGGAGGAGAGGGGCCTGCATTCCAGAACCGCTCGAGGCAGGAAGTTTCGGAATCTCCATGGAAATCAAGGCAAAACACACCACTTGACAGAGCTATTTTTCCAAATATTTCTCACCGAGAGTTTGGGGAGAAAATGTGTCCAGGGGCTCACATGATGGGGCCCAGGCTGCTCTGCTGTGGGGCTGCCAGATGCCCTCCCCATACAGTGCCCACTACAGAGCATATACTGTACAGTCGAACTAGACTGGATCATATACCTTATGAAAAAGAAACCAAAAGAGAGAAAAAAACTATATCTCTTTCAAAGTAGTCATTGAGAAACCAACTTGCGTGGGCAATGTCTATAGTGAGAGATACTCTCTCTATGGTATCCACTTTTGATCTTTTTTTTGCGCTTTTCCTAGATCCTTTAACCATCACACCTCCGGTCTCTGTTATGTCACAGCTTCGCTCTTTGAATAGGGTAGATGTTCATTAAGGCATTAAATGGGCCTGCTCGTGCTTGCCGAGGGCATTCTTGTATCCCAGAGCTCCGCTGTGATGCATGCGCGCACATAGACAGCTCTGGCTCGGTCAAGTTGTGGCCGATGGGATTATTTTTTTTCCCTGGAAAACTCCAGATGTGTGTGGAATGCGCTGTCCATCCCAGGCAACAGCCCAGAGGATGGGTTTTTGGGGGCTCCCCACGGAGAGCTCGAGGATGTGTGCATCTGCAGATGTTGAAGCTTCCCCTGGCGAGTGCTTTCCAAAGCATCACCTTTCACCCAGAGTCCGAGAGCTGCATGCCTGTCAAGGTGTTTTATGGAGGGGCTGGGGGTTGATATATGGCCAAAAATGCAATGTACACACGACTGAAAAGAAATACAGAAATTATTGCTCAGTGACATCACAGAAATAAGGAGGTACATGCTTTCTCTTTTTTTTCAATCAGGGCATGTAAATATGTTTTATGATGACATGGTCAGAATAAAATAGTGAAGCTCTACCGTAGCCTAAGATCTTAACCCACTGTTAGATCCGCATTTCATTGTCACTATACCAATTGCAATGCTTTGTGTCCCTGTTTTAGTCACTTTCTCATGTTTAGAATTCTCAATACCAGAACTAATGACCCCAGATAATAAGGGAGTGACTGTACTGTAAGGGAGGACTGAAATACAATAAATGATTCTGTTTAGTGACGTAAAGTTTATCCTCTAATTAATTCTTGGTGTTTTAAAGGCAACACAATTGAGACACAATTGAGAGAATTGATATACATGAGATATCACAAATACAATCAGCATTTCTACATCACTCAACCACATCATGGTAAATTTTCAATGTACTTTAGCCCCTAGTGCAATACTGATACTGCAAAACAAAATCTTACATTTATGACATGTTTGCTCATTTGTGTTTGCTTTTTGCAGGCAACCATAAATGTCATGAGTAAACTGTCAGACATACCGTCTCAGCAAATACTCTGCCAACTTCAATATGCAAAAGCCCATAGAGACCAGAAAAAGGTTGGCGCCTGAGGTATCACTGCAACGCTGCACAGCGACTGACCCTACCTAGACCTGTAGCTGAACCTATGAGCTGCTTGCCAACTCATTTGTATCCATGAGAAAGACAGGTAACAAGGTGTTACATTAGGGGTCTGGTATGCTGCACATTTCTACTGACTGCAGTGAGAAAAGCTGTGCCTATCTGCCACAAGTAAACCTACTGTCAATGAACCTTGTGAAGCATGATTGGAATGCCCTCTCAAACCTATGCAGCAAGGCATGGACTGGCAAAATATTTACACAGAAAACAGAGACCTGAGGGAAAGGGGGCATTCAGTGCTGTATATATTGGGCTCATTAAACACGAGGAGAGCGATACGCATTATCAAAGGCAGGCGCATTACTGCCCAAATCTCATAAATCCAGATGCTCTCTTTCCCTTACAAATATGCTTTACTGCAGTGTCATAAACACATTCTGAATATAACATTTTAAAAATCCTAAATACAACAGTATGGGAGATTTCTGTGTGCATCAAAAAGCCTTAACCCTTAAAGGAGTACCGTCACACCGGTGTGACGGGAATGTTGAGAAATGAACGTTCTAAAGAATATCTGGGTTCATTGAATTCAACATAGAATTTTAGAACCTTCAATTGTTGCGGAACTTAGAACGTTCAAAAACCTACACCTTTAAGGGTTCATTTGCATTGAGAGATTAATCCAAATGTGCCTTTTTCTCTTTAGGGGGAGGATAAGGAGAAACAGCATTTCTCTCATGATGACAGACCAAAGTTTTTTAAATTGCTGACAGCCTGTGTAGGCAAAGTGTTATCAGGTGCATGCACTGGTGAGACCACTTCAGGCCATGTGACCGTAAGTGTGACATCTTGAGCCATTCTTCACATCAGGCACATCAATCGCAGACATAATTCCACCCAATTTATTTTTAATCTCATTTGAACTTTCTTAATTTACGCCCTTGTTGTGGCAGACTGGAAGTCAATCTACAGCACTCTGCCAAGAAGATCCATTCGTAAGTTTTCATATCTCATTTCATGAATCAAACATCTGCAATACTGCAAGGACTATTCCAAAAATGTGCCTTCATAGCGAGGGGGCGGAAAGTTTCTGAAAGATAAACCGACACCGACAGCATAAGAGAGGGGAGGATAAGTGAAAACACTTTCATAGACATCTCATCTCTACCATCAATCATATTAAGGAGTTCCATACCCGCAAGCTTTATATGAGAGGGGGTGGGTGGAGGGAAGAATCACATGAAGACATAAAACCAACCAAAAGCAGATGAAGCTAACCCTTTTAGGGGGGGGGGTGTCATCTGGGAGAAATGTCTTTTGATTGCTAAATGTGTCTGAATGCACCACTTCGGCCTGCTTGAAGAATGGAATGTGTGAACCCGGTTTTTCGCAGGGGTGAATTCCATGTATGCCTTCTGACGCTAAGTCGCTCGGCTTTGCGTTATTTCTCAGCTGTGATAAATGCAAAGCACATACCACAGGGCTGAGAAACCCCGCTGCATTGGGCCAGCTGAATGTTGAGAATGCGTCGCCTAGCATTAAGCATTGAGAGTTACACACACACACACACACACACACACACACACACAAAGGCCTTTAGTGGGCAACCATTCAGTGAAAATTAGCATTGAGAATCATTTGTTAAGTAGTTAGATGTCAAAAGGACTACTCATTGGCTTTCCTGGAAGCCAAGTGCAGTTGGGTTTTTTTTCTCAGTACATGCTGGTATTAGTGATTGGCCAACTTTAAGAGGAAGTAACCACAAGTCGACTTGTTCTTACAGGATTGTTGCCTGCGGACCTGTGATTGCAGCTGCACTGCATACAAGAGCAGGAATATTGCACTTTCAGTGTCGGGAAATGTTATCCGACTGATGATTAAGCTCAAAGTTAAATGATTCCGAAATGTCTTGTCATTCACAACCCTGTTGAAAGACCGGGAGTAATTGTTGTCTTCTTGTCTTGTACATGTCTTTATCTCTCTTTGCTTTTCTCACCTAATTTAGAATAGTTAAAATGAAAAAAAAAACAAGATGTTTGGTTTGTTTTACTAATCAGCCTGAAATAATCCCCCCCCCCCATCCCTTTCTTTAGAGCATCTTCCTCAAAGTTTACTGACTAGGTACTAAGCTGTTAAAAGCAGTAGACCGTGCCCAAACTATATCTATTGATAGAGAACAGTGAGGCTCATTGCAGGCCCAGAATTGCTCTTTGTTTTAACATTTTGTAGTGAAGGGAGCGAGTGTTCACCAGGGGCTCACAGCGCACAGAGGGGCCTAGAGAGGAATGTGCCGAGGGGGGAGTTTTATCGCGCAGGTTGCTTGCCAACAGTCAAGCAGGTGGCGGGATTTTGTGTGTCTGTTTTTTTTTTTCACTGAATAAAGCAGCCTTCTTCACCGATGAATGGGAGATGCCATTCATGCCCCGTCGGGGGATTTGCAACGAGAGGGATTGTGCACAGACTTGCTCTTGTAAAACATGTCAGAGGACTAACCCTCGTTAGGCAGACACAAACACAAATACACAGAGACACAGACACAGACAGACGGACATACACATACACATTAAGTAGTCAATTACACAAAAAAGATTTTGTAAAGATATATATTAAGGTTTTATTCAATTAATGAAATGTTAATGGCATACAAAAATCCCCCCATCCTAGAAGTTCACAGCAACGTCCAAGTATGGGTCAACCAGCTCGAGCAAGGCGTCTACATGTAGCCCTGCATGTGTTCATATTCTCAGATATAACTTAATTGTAATGCAAATCTTTGGCGTTATGTTCACATCTCTAAATACTAATAAAGGAAAATAATATACAAAATATATTAACATCTCTCGTTTCAAAAACAGCCCTTTCTGTAAACAAAGTCCATAACTTGAACAACAACAACAACAACAACAACAACAAAAAAGCATTTCTGAAAGCAAATTGTTACGTCACAAAGCAAATTGTTACGTCACAAAGCAAATTGTTACGTCACAAAGCATCGACCAGCAATGGCTATGTGAGTAAAAAGGGGGTGGAGGGAGAAGAGGGTAGGAATAGGACAATCAAATGTTGCATATGGAGAAGTCAGGAAGAATCACTGATAAAAACAAGGGAGCCATCCCTGCATTCCAGTTTAGACCAATCACCCAATGTGTGGATATTCCCACAGACCTCTGTGATGATAATGAAAGGCCCCTACATTCACAAGTGTTTCACCCTCTAACTAATCTAGAGCTAGCCTGATGTCAGTTGCACATTGTGGGTAAAAGACGACCTTTCTGATTTCAGAAATGTGAGTCTTGCAAAAGTATAGATAGCAACGGTTTTTCCTCTCTTCCCCTCTGTATGCGCAACACAACCCAGGAAGGGTCGGCAAACAGAACATTGAACAAGGGCCAAATATGGTTGGAAGTTTTCTATCTATTTTAACTGCTTTTCGATTTAGATGGTCACAGTAGAACCAGCTACCATGGCTCCGTCAAAAAATAAATACGGCCAGGAAGAGAATAGAGTTCTGAATGCCTGCCATTTCTTCAAGGCCAAGGGGGTCACCCTCTAGATAGCCCTTTTCTCTAAGCAAGGGCCATTCCAGCCGGCAGGAATGTGGGAAGATTAGCCTCAGCTTGTCAGCGGAGAATAGCAACGGCGTGTCGGTCGGGCAACGACTGTCCGGGGGCACAAGAAAAGATAACCTGGCATTTCAAACATCAGCAGCCTCCACATGTTCGCTTGAGCCCCCATAAGTGTTCTTTAAACAGTAGGGACATGGATATGCATACATCCCCACCCCATTCCTGGGTCTGCAGCACCCCGCTCAAAATAAGGAGTCTTCCCAATCTGTCTGAAAAGGGGCCCCTCACGCTCCTGCCATGACAAGCAATTATAATAAGAACACCAACAACTGTAATGTTAATTTAGTCTGTTTGAAGAGTAGGGGTTCAGCTGATAGGCATTTGCTCAACTATTCTGGTGAGGAAAAGTAATCCAAGTCAGAGAAGGATTATGATCCAGTTGGCTTTCCCATGGTTCAAAAAAGTCTAAAGTTCTATTCTCAGTATTTTTGGGGCCGAGCAGTTGCAATGGATCTGACGGGACATGCAGGACAGCCGATAAAAGCTGTTAAAAGCCATGCCGGGTGTTGTCTTTCCTTGGGAATGCCTGACCCAACTCAGCTCAATTTTGGATCTAAAAACAGGAGCTGAGAAGTGTCGTGGATGCAGCGTATTAAAGGGAAACTGAGACGCACATCCAGAATCATTTGGATGTCTTTCCTATTCTTCCATACCAACCAGACAGCACTCTTCACACACATCCACACATAAACGAGAAAAAAAAAAGTCACACCATCAGCAGCATATCATAAATATAAATACAATACTTAAAAAAGGAGAACATACACATTTATACATATGCAGTTTTGTTTTGCGCGGTGACAGCTGCCCCCTTTGCAACTTTTGCAGAGTACTGTCCAAGTACCTCAGAAAAATCAGTCTCATGTGCACCTGGCAGTCCACTGAAAGAGCATGGCCAGCTAAGTCGTAGATGTTTCTTTCATTGTGTTCTGTTCTGTTCTTTTCTTTTCTCTTCTCTTCGTATTGCTTGTTTTAAGTGTAGAGACAAACAGTCCAAGGGAGCTCAGCTCTCCTCTCTACACCATGACAGTTCAGGGTTCCTCTTCCTTCTGTCCTTCTCGGCCCCTTAAGCACACAAACCCGCACACAAACCCTCGTCGACATTTGTTGTCTGCCTCGATAACCTCTGAAGTCCTTTGCAGAGCTGGGTTAAGTAGGGTAGTGGAGGAGAGGGGGGGGTGGTTTGGGTGGAGGAAAGGGGCACTGTGACTGTGTCCCACTTTGACACACAAGAGTCTGGAAACGGGAAAGATGCTCCGCCATCCAACGTGGGTCTGCAATGGCGAGCGTCGCGCTCCGCTTAATCCGACTGGCTATTTCTTTGCACTCCAGAGCCGCGCTGGACAGAGTCCCAGGCCTCCTTTTCAAATCAGGATCTCCACCACATCTGCGTCGGCACTCAGGCATTTCATCAGGCTGGCCGGAGCAGCGGTCTGCTGGGAGTTATCTGTAATGAAATAAATGTTTGACATTAAGATTAGCCCAACCAGTAATGGGGAGCAGGCCTCAAGGTCGTGGCACGGAGTGGCGGCTTTAAGGGGCCTGACCGATGATGTCAATGGGCCGCGAGGATAACAGAGAGAATATCAGGAGCATGTAAACACACGCCTCGCTATGGATGTAGTCAACGTTTGGCAAAGAACGAATAACTCGAAAGATATTCGCTCCCGCTCCTTCATTTTGATTGCCCTTGGTTAGTCATTAACCACTAAAGTTCAAAAAGGCAAGTATGTGGTGTGATTACGAAAGCTTAAATGCAATATGAAAGGTCGCATTATTTTACTTCTAAACACTTCCATGTTTCATAAATCATGTGGCATTAAACCATGTGGCATCTCACCAACTATGTAGGTTTGAACATTGCATGTAAGGCAATGGGCATGTGGTGACTGGCATGTGACATGTACTGGGATGAATAGACTACACACCAGAAGTGGATGCCGTGGGAACAGCAGGGTTACTGGTCTCAGGGGTGGGCACGTCGCACTGGGTGCCGCAGTCCTGACTGGACACTCTGGCGGGAGGCAGACGGGGAGCAGGTGGTGGCAGAGTGGGCCCGGCCGTCTGGTCATCCGAGAGGCTCTTCCCTGCAGACGGTAAAGAGGAAGCTGTTAAAACCACCGTCTCACTTCCCCATTCACGCCCGCACTCAAATACACACACACACACATATACAGAAATACCACACGGCCCATAGATTGCATTGCATGACAAAAAAGAAAACATCTGCTTCCGACAGACACCCTCCACATTTTTTCTTTGCTATTCTGGAGTGTCTATTCTAGCACCCAAAGGGGAGACGATCACAAATTCCATACAGGAGAAGACATCATCTATTTGAGGGCAGCAGGCAGCGGTGTGTGTGTGTGTGTGTGTGTGTGTGTGTGTGTGTGTGTGTGTGTGTGTGTGTGCTGGCCCGCTGGTTTTATTTTGGAGATGGCACATTCTGAGCTGGCGTCCGCTTAAAGGAGTCTGGCCAGTTGTCGAGTAACCAAAAAGACATGTGCTGTTCCTGTTTTCTTTAACCCCCCCCCCCCCCCCCCCCCACCCTTCCACCTTCATTCTCTCATTCCTTTAGCTCCAATGTCTCAACGACCCAGGACTACGCCCAGAGCTCTAAGCGGATTCCTTACCCTTGCCGCGGATACTGCAGGTGGTGGTGGCCGCTGTGAGGATGGTGCTGATGGAAGGCACAGAGCGGGCTGGACGCAGGCCCTGTTGCTCACGACGTGACCGCTGATGCAGGACCTTGATCACTGCGTCCTTCTCCAGCAGCTGAGCGTGGAGAGCTCTGATTCTGCAAGACACACAAACACAATTGCCAGTTAGTTACTTATCTAGCTGACCCAAGCAAAACAATCCATTTGCAATTGGCCGTTTCTTTTGAACATGCATTCCAATGATTCCGATTTGGAAGCTGCTCTTGTGGAAAGTCCCTCACATGCAAGGCAAACATATATGGAATACTTAAGTGTCAGTTAAATAATGTGCTTATTATCTGTGTCAACTATGCGTTTCAGAGATCTGACTGATTAATGGAAAAAAGCCAAGCATATTCCTGTGATTCCGGCTGTGCAGTCTCTAGAACGTGCCTAGGAAATGGGCATACCTGTTCTCCATCTCTTGATGTCTGTGAGTGGTGGATGGCAGGTCCTCGTTGAAGCTGTTGTTTGGTGAGTGGCGTGGGGAGTGGTTGATGATGGTAGTGTCCCTGTAAGAACCAAACCAAGACCACATTTAGACAAAGCAACTTACAACAACTGCAGTAAATCGCACAGGAATTTGGAATAGAGGTTGCGATCCTTTAATGTCTAACACACGTGTTGTCCTGCAGTCGCTCTGAGTTGCTTACCTCTGCGCTGCAGCGGTAGCCGCTGCGTCCATGGCGAATTGACGCATGGTGCTCTCCTCCAGGTACTTCTGCTCCCAGCGCGTGATGTCGGCCTCCAGGGCCAGGACCCGCTCCTCGCGCTCCCGCAGCTGCTGCTGCAGAGAGGTGGTGCTCACTCCCAGCTGAGAGGGACCACACGCCTGGCCTTGGGAGTGCCACTGCAGCAACATGGAGAAACAAACAGGTTAGTGGCTGTGACAAAACTGTGACAAAACACAAGCTCGATTGGGCTTCATGGCTAAGTTAGCGTCACACAGGAAGAGACCGTTGCCGTGGTTACCTGCTGTGCCCGCAGGCTCTTGAGCTCCTGCTCCAGCCGCGTGCGCAGACGCAGCTCCAGCGCCTCGCGCTTCTCGCAGGCGGCCTGCAGCTGCGCCAGCGCGCTCTGCAGCCGCTCCACCTTCTCCACGTAGGCGCGCTTGCGGCGCAGCTCGTCCTCCAGCTGCCGGCTGCGTGCCTGCGCCGAGCCCAGCGCCTGCTCCAGGGCCTCGCCGCGCCGCCGCCACTCCTCGCCGCAGCCGCGCAGGTGCAGCGCCTCCCGCTCCAGGCGGTCGCGCTCGTGCTGCAGCTCCTCGTCTGGAAGAAAGGGGAAAGGGGAGAGGAGGAGAAGAAGAAGAAGCAAAAAAAAAAACGAGAAATAATGTTAGTTTTACGTCAACCGCTGCACCAGAAGGAGAAGTCATCAGATTGCTCAAGCTGCACACACACAGTATGTGGACTGGATGCCAAGTGGCAGTGCGTCATTGGTGACACACATCAGGCAGGCAGGACTGATGCACTTCCAAGGCATGCCACACTACCCATGATCAAACTCTGGGAAACATTGGCCCTGCTCTGCTCTCCCCGCGAGCGAATTCTCAACAAACTTTTGGCTCCCAGGCCTCTGGGAAGACATTAGCTCTCTGTGCCTCCCCCTCTCTCCTGAGGGACTGGAGAATGCCATTTACGACGGCTGGAATGCCGTTGTGGGGACATGCCGTTAAGAATGGCTGCGCTGAGTTAACAGCCACTCTTTAGCGCTGAGGCGTGTCTGGGACGCATTCCCAGAATTCCCGGCCCCTCTCCCACTGTCTCTGGAAGAAGAACCAACTTCTCACAGAAAGTCCAGAACAAAAAATAGTGTGGGGGGGCCTGGTTTACACAAGCCTGTGTTGTGTGTGAAGAGGGACTGGTTTGCTCCATGTGTCCTTTGACCTACCAGTGTATGGCTGTCGGTGAGGCCCCAGTACTCACTGCTCCACCCAGTCTATCTACAGCCATTGGCCACCAGAGAACTTCCCTGCCTCTCACAGAACTATTTCCTCCGGTCCCCAATATGCTTGAGAGAGGAAAGCTTAACCACTTTTGTCTTTCTGGGTCACCCTGAATTTATGTTACCGGTAACACTTGAAGAGGGGAAAAAAACAAGAGAGAGCAATCGCCCTTGAGCCTTGTGCTAAAACAAGTCCCTGATTATACAACTAGAGTGCCAGGTCCTGGAGGGAATGCAGACTTCCTCTGATCCCTCTCCACATACAGCCAGTCCTTTGTGCAGAGGGACTCAGGAATGTCACTAGGCTAAGTAGTAAACAAGTAAATCAAATACCTCCATGGGGTCATGATGTTGAAAATTTCAACTCCCAGCTATAAAGACCTTGCTCACACCATAACTCTAGGTCATACCTAAACATGCAGTCGCAAAAAAACAGAAAATACTGATGTCCTTGTTCTCAAACAACAACAAACTACAGTCTGATCTCTGAGCTGTTGCAAGCTGCTAATACTTTTTGAGAATAGCAATTAACTGTGCCAGAATCTCTTTGAGAATGTACCACATGGAAGACCAGCATGGAAATTGGCTCCTTCCTGAAGGACATTAGGGATAGTTTGTTTTGATAGTTCTCAGATTTTATTTTCCCCACAATTGAAGATAATTTGGACATTGCATTGGAAACTTGTCTAATCTACTTGAAATGATCCTTAGCTAGTTACATAATGGCATTAGTTTTGTCCTTAATGCTTGGTTGTTTGTCTTAATGTTACTGCCTAATTAAAGTACAGCCAAGTCACTTAGGCATAACAATAAACTTAAACCAATTACTCCTTGGCACGGGGACTGTAACATCCAAACAAGGGCAGAAAGATAAGTCATGGCTGACTTGACAAATCTGTAGTGGACACACGGTATCTATATACGTAAGGCTCCTGAGGAAGGAGCTCAAAATCTAAGCAGGGGGGGAGAGGGCCCAAGGAGGGAGGCGTTCCCAGCGAACGGAACAGCCTGAAATACCTGAAAATATTCCAGGAATCCAGGCCACACTTACGGCCGCTGTGAATAATGACTGGTGTTGAAGGGCCAAAAGAGCTCCTTAGCTGGGGGAAGTGGAGAGGAACTCTGCCTCCCCACAGTTAGGCCTCAGCCATTACAAAAGGTAGAGACACCTCCTCGGGAAGGGGGTGCAGGGGGGGGGGGGGGGGGGGCGGACTACTTGGCACTCCACAGGAATTTGTCACAGTAGAGTTAGCCGTTTGCTATGCAATGTACCCGAGTGCCTTTGTCTCTGTATTTTTCTCAAAACCTTAACTTTCCCAGGAATTATAGTAATAACCATTGACAGAAAGCTGTCATGGCATGTGGTTTGACAACATCTGAAGGCAAAGAATGAAGAAAACAACATCTTAGGGTAAATGGTAGTTTTTCCTCGTAATGCTACCCAGAGATGAAGGGATTATGTATTCTGATCATATATTTACTTACTTTGCTCAACCAGTTTGGCATAGACATGCTGGCTCTGGTCTTCTACTTCCACAGTTGCTAGCTGCTTATTAGCAGTTTCCAGGCGGTCTGCAATTAAAGAAACATAAATCTGTTAAAAATGTGAACTCATCTGGCGGTTACTCTGATAGTGCACTCTCACAACTGATGCCGGATTTTTCTCTACATAGATAATACTTGCACATGCATTGCATCAGCTGGGTTTACCTCTGAGGTCCCTGTTGAAGTCATGCAGTCGTTTGATCTCGGCCTCCAGTTTGTTTCTCATCGTCTTCTCCAGGGACTCTCTCTTAGCAGAGCCCTTCATCAAGGTTTCGTAATCCTCCGATATCCTCTGGATCTCCTGCTCCAGCTGAAACAAAAGAAGCAGATCGACTTAAGTCACTTTCATTGAGAATGGTTATAATTCCCATGTTGGGTCACTTGAGGAGAAAAAAATTAGGTGGTAGTGATCCATGCTACACCTAAACAAACCAGGTCAAGATTGCTGGGAGAGGAATGTGCTTGGCTGATCAGCTCATTGTGCTTGGCCTGATAAATGAATCTCTCTCTCCCCCCCCCCCCCTCCCCCCTCCCCCCTCCCTCTCTCAGGCCTCCTCAGGGACTGGGAATTGAATCAACATTCCTGAATGAACACTTATGAGTCCCAGGTGTCTGTGCATTCATCTGCCCGTGGGGCTGCATGCCAGAGAGCCAGGGTAAGAGACAAAAGATCAGGATGTGTGGAAGGCATACCATCACCTCGAAATGGGAGCATTACTCAAACTGTAGGCACTCCAGTTCTCTGTGGCAGGAAAGGCAGTTCAGCCAACCAACACCCTACCAACACTCAAGCCTAACCCCTTGCTAGCAGTACCACCCCTGTTTGCTTTTTATGTTAGAGGAGAGAGTGAGGGGTTTACTCAAAGGAAAACAATTTGCATAAGTCTGCAAATGACAGTGTGGGAACAGACCTTCTCCCCAAGAATGATCCGGAAATATCCCACAGTCGGCTCCTCTAATAGGAAAAGGCCAGAAATGGTACAAAAGTGTGTGTATGTGTGTGTGTGTGTGTGTGGGGGGGGGGGGGTCCTTCTTTTTCATGAAGAAAACAAGGAGACATGTAAGGCTGTGTCACAGGAGGGGGAAAAGTGAAAGAGGCCATTGAATTGGGGAATCCACAGCTGTGGGATCGCCGTGGTGCTGGCTGCACCCTGCACTGTCAGCTGTGGCCCCAGTTCAAGGGCCTTCACCACTGCCTGACACTAGCGCAGACGAGCCCAGACATCTGTTCGTCTGTGGCATCCCACCGTGGAAGACATGCAGACAAAGGAGGCCTTAGAGAAACATGGGGATACTGAGAGAGAGAGAGCGAGGACCTTTCCCTTCAATCTAATTCCCTACTCATCACAAACCATCAAATTCTAATGAGGGTTTCTTAACCCACTACTGAGGTATAATTGTGGTGCAATCTTCACAGAAGGAAAGGGAGAAAAAAGCCCTATAAAATAAATGACTTTCAAATTATATTTTATGAGGCATAGTCAGCAGAGCCAAACTAGCTTTGCCCATCCAGACGGTCTGTGACATTCTGACATTTGAGTAATGACATTATCACATTACAGCAAAACGTTCTGCCTGTTTGGCATCTCCAGTGAAGTGGATGAATTTCTTTTTGCTCCAAGAGGACAAACAAGTTTGAAAAAATTTCACTTAGTCACTGAGAAGGAGCGTTTTTTTTCTAAATGAAATCAAAATCCTTGTGATCCCTCCATTGCATGCATTCCTACTGGGCTTGCGAGCTAATCTCTCTGGTATGTGGCATTTGGCAAGAACGACCGCATTATGGTTTTCTACATCCACACCCGCTGTAAGCCATGTGTGCTTTAAACCAAAAACTTCTGATGTTAATTATCAGCACCATAGTACTTCCCCAACATACTATTAATCAGTCACAGGTCAATCTGAGGACAACATTCTTCCTCAGTTGTTTCATTCAGGACAGTTACTTCGCTCACCTTCGTTAGCCTTGTTGTCTTCTCACCGTAGCCCTCTAATTCCTTTCTGAGTCTCTCGTTCTCCCTCATCAACATCTCCACCTGAGCAGCTTGTGCAGGGTTGCTAGGTGATGCTGGGGCTGCCATCATGTACTCCTGACCAGCAGGGGTCACTGTGGGCAGAGCGGTCTGGCGCACAACCATCTGTGGGGCTGGCACATACCTAAAGATGGGGAGGGGAGACAACTCATCAGTGCTTAATACTATCACTGACAACCATAATCTGTGCTTTCTCCTACATATGCTATGTTTGGCTTTTGTGGAATGTCTTGAATTACCTTTGGTGCTGGGAGTGGAAAGGTGGGGGTGGCTCCTGGTAGTAGTGTCCATGCTCCTGTGAGTGGCTGACCATATATCCAGGTGTCTTAACCAGGAAGGGGTACTCTGGAGGTGGTCCCCTCTGGTCAGGTGCGGGAAGAGACCCAGGCTCCTCGTGGGACATGGGGCCTAAGTGGTAGTTGGAGAGCTGGGGGTAGCTATGTGAGGAGCTCATGGGCAGGTTCTCATTGGAGCCATTCCTCTCCAGGGAGAGCTGCATCAGGCGCTCGCTGAGCGACCGAGCGTGCTCTCGTTTTAGGTCCCACATTCCCTCTCCGTGTGTGTCTCCATCGTAAATGGGCACATCCATGCCTTGGCTTTGCTGCATGACCGTTTGGCCTCTCTGTGCAGCCAAGAACTGTGAGTGGGCCTTGGCCTCCTCGTACGTGGGCAGCTCCTCGCTGTGCAGTTGGTAGAGGTTGCAGACGGGGCTCTCGGAGTGCTGGTAGTCCCCTTGGTGCTCCTGGCCCTGGGGCTCCTGTCGTGTGGACATCTGGAGGAACTGGGACTCCTCCTGGGTGAGGCTCTCCAGGGACGAACGGGGGCTACCAGCACCCCCTCCGCTGCTGCCACCGCGCAGGGCCTGCTGCTGTATGGCCAGGAGGGTGCGTGTATCTGTGGGGTTGCCGTAGCGCAGCTGCTCCTGGATTAGCCGGTGCAGGACAGTGCCAGAAGATTCCTCAGCGGTTCTCATCTCGACTGAGAGTATGTCTGTGAATGCGTGTATTTTTGTTTTTAAAGGCGACTCTGAATAGACCACCACTGACCTAAAAAGAATAGAAAAAAAAAATACAGTCACCAATCAGTCAATGGGCATTAATATTGTTTTTATGGAAAATGTGGTAGTTGCCATCTGTCTGCACATAAATGACAAAGAACAATTCAGAACAATTAGCATGAATGTAAATATTCTGTTTTATTTGTTAAAATAACCAAAGGGAGCTCCCATAAAATTGTGGGAATATTTTCCCATGACTACAATGCCACAACCTCTGATTCTAAATCGGCCCATACCAGACAAGTCTCTCACACCTACTGACTCAACATGGTACTCAGAATCCCATCCCACTGCTACCAAATTTATAAATAATACCACTCCAAAATACCCGAAAGGTTCCTGGCGCAGTTCGCATGCGTCCTAGTATAATGGCCTACAGAGTTTATGGTTTCCCAAACGTCCCAACACAAACTATTATAGGCTACTCTAAAAATTCCCATCCACATGAATATCCATATGCCAATGTTTTCGTCAACACATATCTTTGACAGCATGCGGGGTACTCTACTACCCAGACAATATGAATCATATCGTTTTAGCAATCTACAAATGTAGAGATAAGTAGGAATTTTTGCACCATTAGTTAAGACTTGTTGCGACAGACATTTCCTGCTGCAAACGTTGGCAAATTCCTTTCCCTTGCCTCACCGCTGCTGCTTCTCAGACTAAGTTTTAACATGCCAGAAATATGGAGCTGGAAGACCCGTGTCGAGGATTTGGTATGTGTTGCTCAATAGCTGTCTAACTTTCAGGCAAAATAAACAAGTACAGAAACAACTTGAGCCAACTGTAATTACTAAAATTAAACGAATATATCCACTCGTCTACCCAAATACTCCCTAATGACATGAGGACAACAAAACGGCGCACTCATATGTTCACTGTAAAACTACAGAGAGCCACAACTGTACAGCAATATAAATGGGTCATGAAAGAATATCACCATATTACATGATACTTCATATTTTACCGAATAACACATTCCATAATAGTCAAATTCCATGAAATCCACATTAGCGCTTAAAGCGCTCCAGCGCTCGACTGACAAAAATACTTACCTATTCACAATTCATCACGAAGAAAAGTTTAGGACGGTCCTAGTGGTACTTCTTTCAATTTGTTCGAGTTAAATATAATCCTAAAAACAGAACGTCGTCGTTTGTATTCCTATTCGTGGTTTCTTGTTTTAAGAGTGGACGCGTGAGTGTGTGCGCCCGTACGAATCCTACAGCAGACTGAGCTCGAGAGGCGGAGAGGGCAGCGCTAATAAACGACTGGGGCTGATTGTTCCGCGCGCCTGGAATGTGTGGTATGTGAAGGCTCCGGGTCCCTGAGGGATCAAACGCACAACCGCAGCGAGCAGAGCGAGGGGGCAGGGCGAGG
The DNA here is from genome assembly GCF_018492685.1 of Alosa sapidissima. Classification (NCBI taxonomy): domain Eukaryota; kingdom Metazoa; phylum Chordata; class Actinopteri; order Clupeiformes; family Clupeidae; genus Alosa; species Alosa sapidissima. The sequence continues at coordinate 27,742,184 of NC_055968.1, read as the reverse complement.
GACTGAACTGCACTACCGCTCATGGCCTCCATGCTGTTCTGCTTCTGTGATGCAAAGCGTGGAGTTCGTGTGCACATTTTAGTGATTGTATTATTAACTGGGACATGCGGAGTTATAACTGAAGGTAACACTTGGCCTCATGTAGACTTATTTGATTGTGTTGATATATATTGATGTCCCACCACAGTATTACACAATTAAGTATAATGAAATTCTCTGTGATAGGCTATCACTTTGAGGTGGAACAATACATTGATATTAAAATGTCTGAAAAGTTGACATTCAAATGAATTATAATTTAAATATCAGCATTTAGGAAATTAAATATGTATGCAACAAAGCTACGCATTTGATGAAGTATGGTGAAACATCAAATTTATATCATATAAATCCCAGAGCTAAAATCCCCATAACCCAATGCTTAGTGAAGCACAATGAGATTTGCCAAACAATACCAACTGAAAGGGATGCATCTGAAAAGTGGGTAACAAAATTGAAGCCTGACCTACGAATCTGATAAAGAATTACTTTAAAGGACCTTTTGTTTGCAGTAGTCTGGTCAATATTTAAGCTGTGGCCCGTGCCAGTTAATTGCTGAGTGTGTGTCTGTGGAAGGAGGTGGAGAGAAGGGGGCTGCGTGTGCATGTGTGTGTGTGTGCGCGTGTGTGTCTGGGGCATGCTGCCTGCCAGCTGTCCGTGGAGTAAAATCCCCGTCCCCTTCTTAATCAGAGCTCAGAGAGGTGCATTGTTCTCCCACAGCAGACATTACTGGGGGAGCACTGCCATCTGCTCCTACACACTCCACTCCAACACCCCCTCCACCTTGCATTCTACACACGCACACACACACATGGACACACACACACACACACACACACACACACACACACACACACACACACACACACACACACACACACACACACGCATGGACACACACACACACACACATACACAAACATAC
>NC_055968.1:27668720-27736220 GCF_018492685.1 Alosa sapidissima | reverse complement strand
CTTTCCCTTCCCCCCCCCCCCTACTCCCCATTTCCCTCTCTGTTATGACCATAGACAGGTGCTGACCGTGGTCCGCCCCAACTGACACTTCGACACAACAAACAACTGCAGAAGGAAACAGACGACGACAAAAACAGATGCAAGCAGTGCCTGTCTGGTCATGTTTGCTCTCAATGAAATCGACAACAAAGGGGAAAAACTGGAGATACGTAAGCAGTAACGTTAGGTAAGTCTGCCTCAAAGTCTGTGGTCACTCTGCCTCAAAACGCTTAGTGTTCAAAGTCTGATAGCCAACGGTTGTCGTCTTTAGACCAACAATGGAGCATTCAGTCAGTGTGAGCCTAGAGATGGTTAGCATGTCTGAACATGTCTCCGCACAAGCATCAGCAGAAAGGTTACACATTCCGTGATGTCAGTGTGGCAGAAAAGCATTCCTATTTCCCAATATTCCCCCCTCGATCCCTGCCATCTCCTTGTTGTGAGAAAATAAAACAGCGTTTGTGTTTGGCTCCCAAACAGCCGCTCTTCAGTGAAGTGAGCAACATTCCAGCCCCGGCTCGTTTGAAGTTGTCCTGCGTTCACTGTTTAACCCTCATCCACGGCTGTTTTGTAAACACTCCACAAACAAGGCCATTTTCCCCCCTCTAATAAACAAACTGATGATGAATGGAAAGTTGTTTTGTTGCCAAACATGGCCATAATTAGGGCACAAAGTTGATGTCTGTGGAATTTTGCATCAAACATTTTTCTAAGAAGCAGGAATGTTCATGGAGCATAGTGAGTTTGTTGATGTATCGTTTTATAACAGCTTTTTGAATTCACTGGACCAAAGTACCAAGTCGTCTCCAACAAAAGCACAACTATTTGTGCTAGTGGACATTGTGTATAAACTTGAGTGGGACAATCTGCCACATGAGTTTCAGGAAAAAAGAAAGTTTTCATTCAGGCTCGGATGCACACCCAACACCACTCCACACCGTGTCTTCTTTAAATGAGCCACTATGGCCCATTCAAAACCTGCTTATAGTGCCCTCTTCATCAGTATGTCTGAAAAAACCTGAAAGAAAGAGAGGATATGAGTAGGTCAAGCGCAGGTGGAGGGAGGAAGAGAGTGATAGGGTGACAATGAGAGAAAGAGAGAAAAAGGGGGGAGGAAGAGAGAAAGAGCTGTTTAGCGTAAACAAAGGCTTCAGAGCTGCAGGCTATAGCAGCAGATGCACCTGTCAGACCCTACCATATGGTGAGTCTAAGAGCACAGCTCTCCAGTGGAGGGGTGAGGGGAAGCCAGCTCTTCTCTCTCTCTCTCTCCCTCACACACACACACACACACACACACACACACACACACAATGACACAGAAAAGACAAATATTGTACATATACATAGTAATACGTACACACACAGCCAAGCGTACACACAATGTCACATGCAACAAATCTCTCCTACACTTACTAAGTGTCAACAACACACAAACACACACACACACACACACACAGCTACATTCACCCACCTGTCCACAAACAAACAAACAAACAAACAAACAAACAACTAAACAATCACTGGAACAGACAGGCAGATTTCCTGTGCTGTGCTCAAGTCTGCTTTCCCCCCACATCCTCTGAGCGTTTCCTGTGCAGCCAGAACAGCTTGGAGCCGAGAGCCAAGAGGGGCCCCATGATTACGGCTCAGCCCAGGAGCAGGCCGCATCCGTGGGCTCCCACATCCACTCCGCTCAGGCCCATACCACACCGCTAACATCACCTCCACCATGGCTCCCAGCCTGAACGCAGCACTTGGGTGCGTATGCTAGTGTGTGTGCTTCTTTGTGTGTTTGTGTGTGTCAGGGTGTCCACCAGTGTGTGTGTGTGTGTGTGTGAGAAAAAGAGACCATATGCCCAAGTGTGTGTGAGTGCCGTTGTGATTGTGCATGTGTAATTGTATACTTGTGTGAGGCTCTTGGTGTTTTGTGTGTGTGTGTGTGTGCGTGTGTTTATATGTCTGTGTGTAAGCGCGTGTAAAGATGATAATACCTTTCCCTGTCTGATCGGAAATGTATGGCGTGCCCACAAGCTCTGAACTCACATCCAGCTATTGCAGAGTGCTGCCATTCACCGCCAGCACTCTCCAGCAGCATATTTCTATGTGTGTGTGTGTGTGTGTAACTGAGAGAGCATGTGCCTCTCTTTGTCTTTAGTGCCTGTGTCACTGTGCCTTTGTGAGCGCTACCCCCCCCCCCCCCTCAATCTCCCAGTCAAACAGTGACGGGCCCTCGTCCGTCCATTCAACGACCAGCGACCAGGGGGCTCCAGCACCTGCTGCCTCCCCTGCTGGGGACAGGCCGTGACTGATCCACCCCCCGCCTGCTCACTTTCCCCTTCTCCCAGGCCTGCATTCCGCGCGGCATTATGACCCTGGCCAGGTGTGGGCCACGGGCCGCGCTTTTACCGCCATATCAGCGGGCATTTATCAGCAGCCTTTGTCGCCCGTCGCTTGAAAGGCCTGGAACAGCGTTCCTGCCCACACAATGACAGGTATTTGGTCTTTTTTTTTTTTTTTTTTCGCAGTCGCGATCCATAAGCGGAGTGTGTGGAGGGTCAAGTGAACTCACTGAAATTAATGAATAGAGGGAGAGAGAGAGATGAAGAGTATAAAGAGGATTACATTACATTACATTACATTTAGCAGACACTTCTTGACCAAAGTGAATTAGAAAAATGTAAATATTGTAGTTTAAAATGTTTTTTTCCCCCCTACTTTTTAATGCTTTGTGGCATGAAGGCTAACTCTCTGGAGATTCCATTCTGAAGGGGTATGAATAACAGAATGCATTTTCCAAACATCTTGATGTAGTTACATGTGTTAGGATCAGCCAAAGGCCTGGAAGACAAATGTTGTTTGCTGAACAAATTGTGATTTTCAGTGAAAGAGAACACTTGAATTCGAGTAGCATTGATTGGACTTTACATAACAGCAGCAAATTCTTTGAGTTGCTCAATTTCAGCTCATGAGCTCGCATAGGTAGTGAGGAATGACCTTTTTTGGGTTTCATTTCCATCCCTTATATAAGTACATACAAAAATGACTGCTGGGACACGGAGCATGGTTTACAACGGAGGGGAAGTTTATGACAGACAGAAGGAAAAATGATGAGGCCTGATGGATCGTGTTACTTCAGAACAAAGCACAATGTCCAAAGAGTCTTTGCTCCGCAGCACAACGCATCTCGTTTTACTCATCCTACAGTAACGCACTCACACAAAGACGACAACAACACACACTCAACATGCATTAACACACCACACCCTTATATAAATAACAACACTGGTTTAAAAACACACCCTAAAAATACACATATACACAAGTGTGCAAAAACCTACGTATGCAGACACACACACACACACACACACACAAACACACACTACAAGGGCAGCAGATGGTCCTCTGAGCCTTCACCTCTGAGCCAGATAAAGACATCTCTCTCTCAGAACCACCATTGACTAACGCCAGTGCTCTGGGCTTCTCATCAGCCCCTGAAATGAGATGGATGCCTGTCTGCCCTGCAGCCTAGTGACAGACACACACTCACAGTAACACAGACACACACTCCCTGAAAAACACACACACACACACACACACACAGAGAGAGCAGGTGGTTGGGGTACATAAGGTCGGGGGTTGGTGGAGGGAGCGAGTGTCTTAGTAGCCAGCTGCTGTGTGGAATGGCGGCGCATTGTTGGGAGGTGATTGTCATCACACATGTTGTTGCTGGTGTCCCTGTGAAGGGGGCGCATTAGCGCAGCAGGTATGCTAAAGATGGGGGCTCGTCCGGCACGCATGGGAACGGGAGAGCTTCTTCAACGGCAAGGGCATTTATTTGGGAATGACCTTGCGTGTATGTGTGTGTATTAGTGTGTGTATGCGTATGGGTGTGCTGGTGGTATCTGTGTGTGTGTATGTGTGTGTGTGTGTGTGTGTGTGTGTAAGACACCGAGACGTATCAGTGTCACTCGGAAGTATTCCTGTAATGTTGTGCCTCGGTGGATTACCGTGCGGCATCAGCAGCGTCAGCTGATTAGCGGCGGGTCACCCCCCCCCCCCCCCCAACTCATCTCCGAGTGGTGAGGGAACGACGGTGTTGGCCGCTGCCGTCAGGGTCACCACCAGCGCACGCCCAGCGGAGGAATATCTGTCACAGGGATAACTTACAGGGGCACAAATGTGCAGCTCTATTACTGGAGCTATGAGCTAATGTGCCAGTCCTGGGACCCTCTAATGCCCCCCACAGAGCCCAGCGATAGAGAGAGATCCCATCTGACCTCACATAGGCCAGTATGAAGAGGCACATGTCCATCCAGACCTGTCCATCCATACCATGCACCACATACACACAGAAACTATATCTCTACATAGAGCAATGTTTCTCACACTTTTTCAGACCAAGGACCACTTAACCAATAATAAAAAAAAAAACTACTTCAACAGTATATTTACACAATAGGCCTACTCACTGAACCACCTTGCTTATTGTCTTTGCAAGTTGCTTATTGTGTCAGAGGATTTATATGATTTAAACTGGCGTACATAGGCAGTGTTACATAACTATTTGGGTTTACATACAGGTTGTTTCAATATTGCAAACAACTCATCTATATTATATTTTACCACGTCTGCTCGCGGACCACTTGGGATAGCTTGCGGACCACCAGTGGTCCCCGGACCACACTTTGAGAAACACTGCTCTAGAGAATGGAGTAGCATATCAAATAGTTGTATTGCCAAAGCAATTAGTACATAAAGATCTCAGACTATATACAGATACCATAAGTCTGTATATCTATGATGTGCAGTACCACAGTCCTGTAAAACATGGATTTATTCAATTCCATGTGTTATTTAGGAATAGACAGAATGTATTGTGACTGTGTGCAAATGTTGGTGTGTAATGTTGGTCTGTACTAGGCTGCAGTGTAAGTGGGTGATGAGTGAGTGGAGGACGGAGGAAGAAGAGGACCACAACCGCCCATCAAACGCTTGCGCTTGTTGTTGTACCTTGAGCGGAGAGAGACTCTGGCCACAGGTTAGCAGGGCCTCTCCCTCCCATTCCCGTCCAAATCATTATAATCAAATCTTGGGACATGGCTGCGACTGCCAAGTGGCGGAGACTGGTCAGGCCAAGGAATGTGAACAATCTGAACAAAGCCAAACAAACATGGAGTGCTCTGTTTGTGTGTTCAAGGAGCAGTGTGGTGATCACTCTGTCACTCTGTTCCCTCTCTCTCTCTCTCTCTCTCTCTCTCCCCCCTTTTTCCATTCTTCCTCCCTTTATCGCTCATTCTTCTGTCCCTCAGGATGGTCCAAAAACACTTGCACACTGGGTGTTCTGGACAGGGGGTTCCTGGCGCAGGGGCAAAAATGCACACCACCACAGCTAAGTAACTGAAGCTGGTGGCCTGCAGCGTACTGAGAAAATGAGAGAGAGAGAGAGAGAGAGAGAGAGAGAGAGAGAATGATTGAGGCAGTGTAAAGTATGACAGCATTCCTTTAGAGTGACCAGCCTGTCTCAAATGTCCATATCTTCAGAGAAAGCTATTCAAACGGAAGGATGGAAAACAGACAGGGAAGTCGGGGAGGGAGAGAGAGAGAGAGGACTCATTGAATCCTTTCTAAAAAAGTCATTGGCCAGGTGTTGTAAATGATTCATTGTGGTTAAAGCCCTGCAGTACTTTACTATTTGCACTGTGGTAAAAACCATTAAGTGGAGAATGGCATTCTAATGACCCAATAACGCTGAATCATCAACATTTAATCAGCTATCAGCAAAGCTATTTAAAAAGTAACCCCCTTATTTCTAGCTCGTATGAATGATGATATTTTCCCATGTTGCCATTGTGGTTAATAAATGACTTGCATAGGCCAGTCTGTGCTATTGTCTGGCTGAGACACAATGGAAGCCTACCACCCCTTGTGTCATATCAGAGATGCTGGGAGTCGACACTGGTCCCCCTCTCTCTTCTCCGCCTGACTCCTTCGACACCCCCCCCACCCCCCACACACACACTCCATCCCTCACCCGACAGCACCCCCCAGCCCCCAGAACACAGCCCCCCCCCCCCCCCCCCCCCCCCCCCCACTGCGACTGTCTGACTCCGAGCTTCTGGCACTCTGCTCCCATTGTGCCGGGCTTCCTGATAGGAGGTGCTCAGGGAAGACTGGGCTCAGTCAACTGCAAAGGAATGCGGTCGGGCCCTTTTCTGAAGATTACGGATGTTGCCTGGGACTTTGGTGGGCGCAATTCCTGCCATTTTTCAGCCCAGTGTCTGGAATGAAGGGGGGGGGGGGTTAAGATGAGGGTGGGAGTGTGGGGTTGAGGGGTGCTTCCGGCCATACACAAACAAAACACACGCACACACACACACACACACATTCATACACCCGCACAAACAACAGAACATTGACCTCTGGATCCTGTTAAAAGAAGCCGAGGCCACAGACAAGCAGGTGATGCAGACGCCTCTTTGAGAAGGGAGGATCTACAAGGAGGCACGTAGACACGAGGAGGAAACATATGACATGGAATCAGGTTGAACCAAGCCGCAAGAAGGATGAAGCAATTGCATTTTTCACTTTCAGCTAAAAGGCTTAGCAATCACCCGTGGTATGACAACCATCTATTGCTGAAATTCTCCTGAAAAGTGGAAGCGTGCCAGTGGTTCTTTTGAACCACACACCTTGATTTTGGCTCCGCTGGAAATGCCTGCCATGGCATTTTTTACTCTGTTCCTATACCAAATTATTATTAAACAAAGATATCTGTTTTTTTTTAAAGAAATCACGAGAATAATGAACACCAGCCTAAAACCTTCAAAAACTCCAACTTCCTCATCTGACATACCATAATAAACAAGGAATGCCCAACATGGCCCAAAGCTAGTTTATAATCCCTAAACTAATTAAAACACAACAGGTTTTCCAGACCATAATGGTAATAAAAACACAACAATGCCAATAAAAACAAGTGTAACAATGAAACTATGCTGACAGAAAAAACACTGGAGTCTTCACTGCACCTTGGTAATGGAGGAAGTGAGATCCTTTATTTCCTGGGCCTTAATTGTAACCACTCATTGTGTAGTGAGCCTTAATGAAACTCTACTCACCTGCACATTAAAGGAGGGTATTAGCATTTAACTGGTGTGGAGGAAATGGCCTCCCCTAGCCGTGGGCTATGTGGGCTCAGTCAGCCAAAGAGACTGGGGAAGAGGGAGAAAGAGAGACAGAAAAAGAGAGAAAGAGAAAAGAGAGAGAGAGAGAAGAGAGGGCTGGCACACAAAGATAGGGTGGAGGCCATAGGGGGGCTCGGGCTACGACCGCGGAAGTCACTCCAGGCGACTTTCTCGTTTCTCCTGGCAGTCACCTGAGAGCGCGCGTCCCCTCTGTTCTCAGGCCTCCTGTGTCAGGAGATCAATGGGAGAAGAGACGCTGGTGGGAGGAGGAGGGGGAGGAGGAGGAGGGGAGTTGTAATATGAAGAAGGTTTTCGGGGGGGGGATTGGGTGTCGCGCCGGATGCTGCCCAGCCCTCCCTGTGCGTGGTCAGGTGTCAGGAACACAGCAACAGGTGTGCGGGGGTCACGTGATCAAAGAGAGGGCATCTTGTCTGCGCAGTGTTTTGGTGGGTGAGTATCACAAAAGCGTGAATCATGGGCCTTTGTTATCTTAGACTGCACAAAATTCTCTAAGGATCAAACTCAAAAACAACAGTCACATGTTCATGGTTCATAGCAAAAACACTATTAATCTCAGTGACCGTGTGACTTAATTCAAGTCCTGTGCCAGAAGAATGCCGTCTAGTCAGTTAGAAATAATAGAGCTTCTTCAGGTCTTGTCATTATCATTGTCATAGTTCTTTGCTTATGACCATGAATGATTTCACAAATATTTCAGGTATGTATTGACATATGGCAAACATCTCCTCAAAAGCGTGGACAGGTAAACTAATGCACCTGTGCATGCACAAACATACACACACACACACGCACACACACACACAGATAATGTCGTAATGTTTAACCAATAATCCCTTCATAGACATGCATGTGTTTTCCTGAGGATCATCAAGGCTTCAGTCTGGCTAGCTGAAACTCTCTGCAGGAGAAAGAAGCAAAAACACTTATTTCATCAGGTGGACAAGAGCTGCCTACTCACAGTCAGCCATTAGAAGCTCTCAGGGCCCAGTGTCTGTCTCTAGCACAGGGCTGAACCGGAATCTCCGCATTCTTCCCCTGAGCAAATATCAGACACTCTCAAACCTCCAAAAACACTCCACAAGGCTCTGTGAGTGGGTGGAACAGTCACCAACTGAAACTGATAGCCCGAGTGCCCTTTTCATGTGGCAGAGAGTGAGTAAGAGGAAAAACGTTAGCGGTGATTGCTACTACTACACGGCGTGGGCCCAAAAACAATTGTCCCTTTATACGCATCAAGGAAAATGTTGACGAACTACTACAGTGCGATTCATGACAAATAAACATTACACAGCCATTACACAAACTGGGTGTTTTTTGCACAGTGACATTATGCTGGCGTGAAGAATAGAATGGCTGTGTGGGGGAAAGCCCCATTGCTGTTTTCCACTCGCTCTCTTCTCGCCACATACCTGAGATGGCTGCGTGTTTCCCCCAGAGGCTGAGAGAGAGAGAGAGAGAGGGAGGAGATAAGACTGAGAGAGAGAGAAAGAGAGGGAGTAGATGAGACAGAGAGAGAGAGAGAGAGAGAGAGAGAGAGGGAGTAGATGAGACTGAGAGAGAGAGAGAAAGAGAGGGAGTAGATGAGACAGAGAGAGAGAGAGAGGGAGTAGATGAGACTGAGAGAGAGAGAGAGAGAGAGAGGGAGGAGATGAGACTGAGAGAGAGAGAGGGAGAGAAAGATAGGGAGTAGATGAGACTGAGAGAGAGAGAGAGAGAGAGAGAGGGAGGAGATGAGACTGAGAGAGAGAGAGAGGGAGAGAAAGATAGGGAGTAGATGAGACTGAGAGAGAGAGAGAGGGAGAGAAAGAGAGGGAGGAGATGAGTGAGAGAGAGAGAGAGAGAGAGAGAGAGAGAGAGAGAGAGAGAGAGAGAGGAGGGGGAGACCGAGAGGGAGGAGATGAGACTGAGAGAGAGCGAGAGGCAGAGAGAGAGGGAGAGAGGAGAGGGAGAACGAGAGGGAGGAGAGGGGGAGAGAGACAAGGAGGCGCGTTGTTTACCGCTCACTTTCCGTTGGTCGCTGCGGGGCGGCGGGTAAATTTGTCCAGCAGAGTCTTTGCATTACCAGCATTCCGCCAGACACACACACACACACACACACACACACACACACACACACACACACACACACACACACACACAAACACACACACACAAACTTAAACACTCACTCCCAAGGGGTCAAGACATTTATCCAAAGCTCTCAGCCATGACATGATCAATTCCCAAAAGCTGTTATCTGTACGTAGTTTCAGTACTGTAAATAATCCAAGGTCTGTTTCTTTAAGCAGCGCAGATGGGTGCATTATATATATCATGTGTATTTATGAAGGTTGTGTAACATGCTTGGGATAGTTTACATTTTTTTCATTCAACTCCTTAAAAGGATAACGAGAAAATGGCTTCAGATGCACCCTATGGTCAAAGGCCAGTGTTTTTATGTCTTTTACATACCTAAATATTCCTCTACTTCAGTGTTCTGACAAACAGCAATCCACGGTAAAATGATTATGTGATTCAGATAAGAAAAATGTAATTGTCATCCCTCCCTTTGTTTTCTGTCCTTCATACTTGTGTCCTTCCTCTTGTGTTCTAAGTCCCATAAGTGTCACCTTATTTATCTTTTAGGCTGTCTCACTTGCAGGTGGAAGAGAGAAAGAATGAAATAAACAAATAAAGAAAGTAAGAAAAACAAGGGAAGAGAGAGAGAGAGAGAGAGAGAGAGAGAATCCCTGTGGCGGTGCAGGGGTCCTGTGACCCGTGCTCCGTCATTGCAGGCCTTAAGCAAACACAGCCCCAACTGTACAAACATCTCCAAGGCAGCCCCGGGAATCCAGCAGCCTGCCTTCCCCACAGCACCATGAGTGGAGGAGAGACAGGGGGAGGCAGAGAGGTGGAGGAGGACAGACAGACAGATAGGCAGACAGACAGACAGGCAGATAGATAGTTAGACACACAGAAAGATCAATGTATGACAGTGGGTGGGAACCACAAAGAGAGAAGAGTAGAGTGGCATCACGACAAGAGAAGAGAGAAGAATGGAACATAACAGAAAGGAAGGGAGGGGTCTGACCGGATGGAGGATAAAAAAGGAGGATAGGGTGACGGGAACCATGGGTTGGAAAAGAGAAGGAGAGAGGGAGGGAGGGAGAGAGTGAGTGAGTGAGTGAGTGAGTGAGTGAGTGAGTGAGTGAGTGAGTGAGTGAGTGAGTGAGTGAGTGAGTGAGTGAGTGAGTGAGTGAGTGAGTGAGTGAGTGAGTGAGAGAGAGATCGGGCTTAGAGGGTGCCTAGGTTGATAGGAATGAGGAAAGCCCACACCCTGAAACACTAGCACCACCAGCCTGAGACAGCAGAATACAATACACACACACACACACACTCTCGCCATGGCCTGTGTTGTAACTGAGGACTGACGTGTGGAGGTGTAAACCCATATTTAGCTGCAAAGAGGACATGGACAACATATCAAATGTTGAAAATGACAAATTTGACTATTTCATGGAAAATATAAATGTTCATTATGAATTTGATAACGATTGTGTGATGCATTAATATGTAGGACAGACTGATTGGTGGACAGGGGGCATTGCCCACTATTTTGTCTATATATCCCCACCCACCCACTCATCTCCTTGATACCTGACAAAGACTTCTGGTCGAAACGTTGTGAATAAACCGGGGAGCTAATGGGAGCAGTGTGTGGGTATCTTTTTATTTTTCAATTGTCAGCTAAGCCTTATACCCAGCACCTGTTTAAATTTTGTAGATGTGCGTGCACTTCACTCATTGACTACATTTTGAATTTGATGCCAGCAACAAATTTCAAAACAAATTGGGAGGGGGGCAACAAAATGCTGGAAAAGAGGGGAAGAGTCTCTGAAGTAAAGATGTGGAGGTATTCATCACTCTGTGTAAACCTGTGTGAGCAACTGATGAAACAATACACAAATAATTCTTAACATGAGATTGCAAAGAGGTTGGGGATTTCATAATCTACAGAACATAATATCATTGAAATATTCAGAGAATCCAGATAAATCTTTGCAAACAAGGGACAGAGCTGAAAAACAATATTGAATGGCTATGGTCTTTTGGACCTCTCAGATGGCACTGCATTAAACCCAAACCTGTTGAGCTGTCATTGTATGGGCTCAGGAAAACTTCCGATAACCATTGTCTATGAGCACAGTTTGATATTCAATTCACAAATGCTAGTGTTGACTTTACCATCCAAAAGAAGAAATTGTATTTTGAGACATGATACAGAAATACCACCGTTTTATAATCTGGGCCTGAGCTCATTTAAGATGAACTTGAAAGTCCCCTAGGGATCAATAAAGTATCTATCTATCTATCTATCTATCTGAGGTAAAGTGGAAAATGGTCCTGTGGTTAGACCAATCAAAATTTGTAATTCTTTTTGGAAATCATGGACTCCTCTCGGCTAAAGTGGAGAGGGGCTATTCAGCTATCCAACCATGTTGTTAGTCACTTTGGTTAAAAATGCGTCCGCCAAATGTAATGTAAGGTAATGTTATTCTTTTAATTATTTATTTTCATTAAACTCTGAGAGCTACTCTGATGGGCAGACTTTCTCTTTTGTTTTTAACCACAACGTGGCTGTAACATGGGGTTGAGTGTGTGAATGCAATCATGTTCCAAGGAATAACCTGAGCTGAGTAAGCTTGTGTTGTGTGAGGGATCCCACGTACTTTGCAGCGAATCTGTGAGGGTGTACAAGTATGAGCATGAATGTAGTGAATGTGCTGTATTCACATCCAGCTGGGAGGAGAACAGTAATTACACGACGGAATGAAAGAGAATGTAACTGTGTGTAAAATGTACTTTGTGTGTGTGTGTGTGTGTGTGTGTGTGTGTGTGTGTGACTGAGAGATGTCTGAAAAGACAGAGTGAGTGCACCCAAGGGGTGTGGGGTCAGGGAAGTGAGGGGGAAGGTCTTACTGATAACCCCTCATCAGGTGCCCAATGGAGTGGCTGATGTCACCCACTGGCTGTGGCAGGGGCAGAGATTAGCAGCAGCGACACACACACACAAACACACAATACATGTACACAAACAAACAAACACACACACACACACACACACACACACACTACATGTACACAAACAAACACACACACTACGTGTACACAAATAAACACACACACACACTATATGTGCACAAATAAACAAACACACACACACATGTATACACACACATATACACACACACACACACACACAGCCAATGCAGGCAGTCCTGGCCAGCCACCATTCATCTCCCTCACTCACAAGGCCTCTCCTCTTTCCCAGCCCTGAAGCGCAGAGAAGAAAATGACATGACAGGAATGAGGGGGCTGTGGGAAAGGCTGGTGAGACTCATTTGAAAACATACCTCAGTCTGTTTTGAAGAATGCATCTCTCTCTCTCTCTTTCTCTCTCTTTCTCTCTTGCTGTGTGTGTGTGTGTGTACCGTGTGAGTGTGTTGATCAAAGCATGCCTCACATATCTTCCAATAAGCGGGTGTCCAAATGCTACAGGGGGAAGATAACCGTATCTTCACAAAGCGACCATGTGACTGCTGCCATAAACTAGGGAATATACAAAGGCCTGGAAGCATGCATTGCACTCCAACAGGACACAGAATCCCCTGCGAGGCAGAGAGCACAAGAGACTGATTATAGTCATTACATACAGGGGCCTCCTCCAATTTACCTTAATTCCACTTAAGCTATGTCAGGCATGTACCCTATACTGTTTAGGATATTACTGGGGCAAATGCAATGCTGCTGTGCAGTTGAGCCCTGCTGCAATACAGTAAACATTCATTAAGGTTAAAAAAATCGCTTACATTTCTTTTCCTCATCTGGGTTGTTATATGTTTTAATATGTTAATATGTTTTATTCCTCCAAAATGATATTGCTTCGTTTAGGACTTTTTTTTACCATGTGACCTAAAGCACAATAAAGCTCCATAATCCAGGTGTGTGTTGACTTCTCTTCAGCCCCAGGATAACACAGGGCCTTGTCATGAAGATTAGCGGGGGACCTAGTGATTGACTGCCTGATGAGCGAGCATAACGGTGACTGACAAGGTCCTCCAAGTCGGACCAGAAAAAAGGCTTCCTGTACAGAATCTGCTTCCTCCACACACACACACACACAAGTATCACGGATCATATTAACCCCTATCCCCCATACACACACCAACTGTGTGGCGTCCCAGAGAGATGTGAATTCCACGCATTCCCTGATCAGTCCCCATGGAGGATCTTTTGAGAGGCGACACACACTCATTTCCTGTCTGCTAAGGCCGCAAGGATAGGAGCATGCGTGACCCCTGCCTGAGCCGGCCTCTCAGCGTGACCCCAGGTGACCTGCGGAGGTTCTACAGTCACGAGCAGAGAGCACATTTAGTGCTGGGGGGGGGGGGGGGGGGGGGGTGGAGTGGTGGTAATGGGGCGGAGGGGGGAGGCAGGGGGGGGGGGTCATCGTTTCTGAGACAGGAACAAGGTTCATCCCTACAGAGATAATTAGTCACAACTACCACATTCCAGCAGAGCGGGCCAATCCATCTCAGTCTCTTTCAAAGGGGCAGGGAATTACCCACGCTGCTTTGCAAGGTCACATTACTGAGCGGTCCCCTGGATATGCCCTTGGGTTAGGACGGCTTCCTCCTTTCAGTCACTAATTTCAGGAATGACTTTATGACCTGAGCTCGACCTACGCTTAAATCATGATATAAGAATTAAGTACAGGCCATGGGTAAACAACTTAAAATGTCAACTTAAGATCGCTAAGAATGTAAGGTCCTAAGTGTCTTTCAGTGTTGTTTTACGATGTATTGCTATATTCTACTCAGGATTCAGGAATCAGAGATTCAGATATTACAAAGTGAGGTTATTTCATTTCCATGTAATTGGCATCACAAAGGTGTATGCTTTGGCTTCAACCTTTTGTTCAAAGGAGGTCCTCTCTCAGGTCTCTCAGGAATTTCACAGCTTCTCTGACATGGGCATTCATCTCAAAGGCCGCCAGCATCAAAGAGTGATCGGGACTATTTGTCATTCAAGGAGAATTCAATTTCAATTTCAATTTATTGTGCTTATATAGCGCCAAAACATTACACATGTATCATGGCGCTTTACAGAATGTAGGCAATCAGAGAAAAAAAAAAGAGGGAGAAAAGAAAAGGAAGAAAGAAAGAAGGAAGGAAGGCCAATGGGTAACAGGGGCGAGGAAAAACTCCCTAGAATTGGAGATACATATAGGAAGAAACCTCGAGCAGATCCACGACTCAAGGGCCTGACCCATCTGCCTAGGGTCAATACGACAGTAAGGTCTATAAACAATGACAAATGCATATGACAGTCAGGTGTGGAGAATAGGACATGGTGTTTAAAGCACCTGAGGTGAAAGTTACAAAACGTGGGATGATTACGTATCCGGTATGATAAAGCATAATCATGATTTAGTGAGAGAAAGTGCAAAAGTCCGGCGTCGGAATTGTCCAGGAAAGAAAGTTGTGAGGTGGCCAGTGGTGGGTCAGCAGACAGGCCAGAATCCGGGCAGAGTTGTCATAGGCAGGTGATGGGGCTGTACGGGCCAGGAATCCAGGTAGGGGGACAGTAATACAGCAGTCAAGGATGGGACTTCAGGTGGGATGGGTAAGAGGAGGGCCAGGCACACAGATGGTTGATGACTGGTGATGATATACCTCACAAGTGAAGAATGCATGCAAAGAAGACAGCTGCAAAGTATTCGCATAGAGAACCTGAGTTTGGCTCCCACACATTTACTGTTGGTGGTTTCAAAGTCTGGGCAGGGGGCATGTGGGCCTAATTCTGTGGGGTAAATTTGACTTTTTTTTTTAAAATAACGAGAGCCCATTTACAGTCAAACTCGTTTTAAAAAGTGGCAGGCACAGAGTAAAACAAAGCAAACATACAACAAAGCTCAGAAATTCCAGTGTCTGATCACACATTGTGTTGAACCAGGGCACTTACTTTATTTTCTCATCAATGTCCAGTCAATCACGGACTCCACATCTTCAGAATGGAGATGAGTTAAGTGGGAGCAGACAGTGGGCTAGAGGGGTCTGTGAAACGTATTTAAGGAGTCACACAGAGATTTATGACGGGTGGGTGTTGGGGGGGGGGGGGTGGCTGGTCGGAGAGGCCCTCACCACAGGTGACGACGTTGCTCCCTCTGATCTCCCCCTGGACTCTGACAACTTTATGACGGCCATAATGGCGGCCACACCGCAATTTGCCCAAAATGGAGGCGAGTGTTCACTCGGGAATCACTGGGAATCACTGGGAATCACTGGTATGCTTTGTTACAGTCCGCTGGACAGGAGGAATCCGCAAGGGAAACACTATGGGGTAGAGAGAAGTGACTGTGCTGGAGATCAGAAGTGTGTGTGTGTGTGTGTGTGTGTGTGTGTGTGTGTGTTGGGGGAGGCATTGCACTGTTGGTGAAATAGTGATAATCAGTGGAAGGTGGGCAGCTGAGCTATAAATATCAGCAAAGACATTTTTGTGTTTACTTCATGACCACATATTCATGCCAGGCTGTTCACTGCTATTTGATCTGCATGAGTTTTAAGCAAAACAACTGGGTTACAAAGAAGTGACAAATGCAATATACATGTCCAAGTAATGGCATTTGGAATAGCGTCTTCATGACTGTGCACGCTGCCATATTTGCCCGGGGTTAATTGACATTGAGTGTCGATGGTGTCATCGATCCTCCCCGTGAGACTCTTGCTGAACATGCACAGCGAGAACCAGAAAATGGAAACTCATGTGGAAAAGTGCTTTCCAGCACAGCTGCTGGCCACTGGACGCCAATCCAACAAGGTCACCTCACCCTGACTCACGGCCATCTTCAGAATGCATATGGGGACAGCGGCCAACTCCTCTTCGTCTCCTGCTTTTTTTTTTTTCTGTTGAAAAGACTTAATAATCAAAACATGCCTCGGCGTTGACGTCATTCCAGGCCCAAAGAATGTAAACGTTGGGCATTTGCCTAAATCCCTGGATGCCAGATTTTCAAACAGATTGGGATGTGATACGGACACACCGCTTCCATTCTGGCCTGCAGAAAAGCCAACCGACCTCTCTTCCTATTGCATTCCTGCATACAATGCCACTTCCTCACTCACTCTGGCAGAAAAGAGAGAGTAAAAAAAATGGGACCAGTGGCTAAAGAAAAGAGAAAAAACTCAAAAGCAATTGGGTTGGAAACAGAGTTAAAGAGGGCCAGGGAGCGGAACATTTTAAAAGGTAAAAACAGATTCCACAGCCACTGAAGTGGTTGCGCAACGCCTGAAAAATGACTTTGCTGGGTTCTGTGCAGCTAATTCGACCAATTAATCCATGGGGGCGCAGGAATTCCATAACAAACTGGAGAGTAAAAGCCAAATAACATTTTAAAAAAAAAGAGCAAAAAAGCAACAATACTCCTTCTGAGGAGAGGAGAGCAGGAGGCTGGACTGTGCCTGGCCTGTTAACTATTAAGCAGGAATTTGTGGCGCAAGGATTTAGGAATGAGAACATTCCCCCCACCACCCTGCACACACACACACACACACACAAACAAAACACTCTTACATACCTCTGTGAAAAAGTGTGCACATGGGCCAAACACCTTAAAACAACCACCTACCACGCCATTAAGCAAACATTTTCTCTCTGAAACATTGCCATGTTTGCAAACACTAATTCATAACACTTACTGAACATTTTGAGACCAAACTCTCCAAAATCTGATCACTCCACAGCACCATGCCATTTACTCCGACCCTCTGCTCTTAAACGGAGGCCCTGAGAGGCCAGCAGTTATCGGAGCACTTGAATGCGAATGGTGGCGCCTCTCTGGACCCTGGGGGCAGCTGGCCCAGGGCATTGATTTGCAAATGGCCAGTGATTTTGTTGCGCTCAGAACAAAAAAAACACACAAAAAAAAAAAACAATGTACAGTATGGATCCTCACTTTTTGGCCTCTACTCTTTCCCAATCCAGGCCAGGAATGGTAATTAGCGGAGCACGCCAGCCTAGAGCATGAGGGTTACACCACTGGCAAAGCGACTCAAAGCCGTAAGCGTTGCCACACACGTCCCAAAAAGGGAAAGAATGAAAGAATGCCCGCCACACGCCATCCAGCAGATGCCCAACCCGCCGTGGCATGTCGGGTTACATAACTGGGCCAGGGAGGTGGGTGTGGATCGAGGGTGGTGTGGTTGGGAGCACTAGCCGAGTTAGCTGGCGCTAGCGCGGCAATCACAGGGCAACTCCAATCTAATTAAGGGCACGTTTCCGGGTGGCTGGACCCATTAGCAGTCGAAGAGAGCGCCAGGCCACACAATGCACCTCTTTACATAACAGAGGTTCTACTCCCCCGAGAGAAAAGGGAGGCGGCTGGGCCAGCGCTTGGCTACAGTCAGGCATGCCACACCACGGCCACTTTCTAGGCCAATACAGCATAGAGAACAAGAGCATAAAACACACAGGAAATATGCTGACAAGAACTCCAAAAAATAGTAAATGCCACTGAAAAAAAAGGTTTAGTAACTTTTGTGCAACACTGAACACACCAATTTTCACTACTAGTAGAGTTTTCAGCACATAAAACATTATAGTATTACTATTCCGGTGCATTTATCTTCACTCGGTGCATTCTGGGCCATTTTGAGCTTTTGAGAATGCTTGCAGCCTTCAGGCACTCCTATCGACCGTTTGTTCCACATGAACTCTCTGTTGCTTTCGAGGGCAGTCAGCGGTGGGAGAGAAGCGTCTGCATCTCTCCGCTTTCTGTGTCACAGAGCAACCTTACAGCCTTGATAAGGCCACTGTGTGGGATGTTGATTGTGATAATTCCTGTTTGCCTTCAGATGGGAACAGCAGGGCAATGACAAAGGCTCCAAACAGGAAGGTCTCTCTCGGAGGCTGGCAGCCCAGGGCCTCAGCTATGACAGGGCTGGATGATTGGTGGTGGTGGTGGTGGTGGCGAGGTGACCTTGTGATCCTTACTGTGTTATGTTCCAGATGTTTATCCCAAAGTAATTTAAACATTACTCACAGGCGCCAAAATAATTTAATCTTCTCTCTCTTACACACAATCACACACACACACACACACAGACATGCACCCAAACACCCAAAATATCTCTCTCTCACACACACACACACACACACACAAGCCCCACCTCCTTGCTTTGCCATTGCATTGCCTCGGCATATCTCTTGAGTGTTCCTCAGAATCTACTCCAACTCTGATGGCTAAACTCAAGCCTTCCCACCCAGAGCGCTGGCTGGCTGTCCTGTGCACGTGCCCCAGCGCCGACAGCCCTCTCTTGGCAGCGTTGTGACGAGGTCTGCCCCAGCTCCTCATGCAACCCGAGCCCAGCAGCTATCTGATCTGATGGGAGAGACAGCAGCCAAATATGTGAAAGCAAAGCACACATGCAGAGGCCTGGCTTGTGGGCAAGCGTGGTGGAAGTGTATGGGAGTGATCATACTGTATAAGGGCATTGTTCCATAAAGAATTTGTTTTTCTGAAAAGATGTGCAGTGGCAAGATGATTTTGACAGGGTAAGCATGCAGGGTCACGTTGAGGATAAGAGAGGGTATGTTATGTTTTGTGTGGAGCCTATTTGTGATTGTCTGGATGAAAGTGGTAGGTGTGGATCACCGGTGGAAGTGGTTCATTGAGGACAAAGCAATCACTTAGACGCCAGGAAGGTCACCACAGACGTGTGTGTGTGTGTGTGTGTGTTTGTTGGGTGGAGAGTGGGTCATCAGTAACCAGACCAAAGTCCTGTTTCTGGCGGCAGTCCAGCGTTACCCCCCTCACCCAGCCCTCATTCCAAAACATGGACCACCCTGCCCGCCCTCCCTGTCCCCACAGGGCCCGATAAGAACGCAGCCCCACCCCCTCTCTCAGTCTCGGGGGAACTTAGAGTGAGCTGCAGTGGCCGTCTGGACCAGAAAGGGGGGGAGGCAGAGAGAAAGAGAGGGAGAGAAAGAGAGGAGGAAGAGAGAGAGAGAGAGAGAGAGAGAGAGAGAGAGTCCAATTTCCCTCTAGCTCTCTCTCTCTGGATCCAAACAATGATGGCCTCCCCTGCGCCTACAGCGAGAGGAATGTCTTGTTCTGTGTGTGTGTGTGTGTGTGTGTGTGTGTGTGTGTGTATGTGAGTGTGTGTGCGTGAGTATGTGAGTGGGTAAGTGTGTTTGTGTGTGTGTGAGTATGTGAGTGGGTAAGTGTGAGTGTGTGTGTGTGAGTATGTGAGTGAGTAAGTGTGTGTGTGTGTGTGTGTGTGTGTGTGTGTGTGTGTGTGTTTGGGGTGGTGGTGCTGGTATCGGTGGCGGGGGTCTGGGCCAGGAAGACTGAAAGTGGAGCAGGGTGGACGGACACAGGCCCTGCCAGGCCCCTGCCAATGGGCGGCGCGCCCCTGGCGATGGTGGCGGCGGCCACAGAGGAATGTGTGATAAGGCCGCGAGCAGGAGCAGGGGAGCGGGGAGAGGGTTGACAAAGCCGCGGGTGGTCAGATGAATGGGCCGCCGGGCAACCGGACAGGATGATGGCAGCAGTGGCATAGCGGCGGTACAGAGGCCCCGGCAAACGCATCGTGGGAAAGCGTCGCCCCCGCGCCTCTCTTATCTGCCAGAGTGGAATTCCAGACATCTGAGCGCGGGCAAAGTAGAGAGAGAGAGAGAAAAAAGTCATATAAATAAATAAATACGAAGCATTCCGTCTCTTTTTTCCCCCAGTAAAGGTGGGATGGGTCAGCCAGCACCTGCCAGCAACGCATCCTGCTGATGAGAGCCAAGGGACCAAGAGAGAGGCAGAGATACAGATAGAAAGAGAATGAGAGATAACAGAGAGGGAGAGGGAGGGAAAGAGAGTGAGAGAGAGAGAGAGAAAAGCGGGGGAGTGAGAGAGAGCAAGAATGCTTCCAGTTAACATTGTGAAATTTCATATCACTTGGTCTGTCAGGACGGCGAGGATCAGAGGAATGTGGAAGGACTAATTCCACTAAACAGAGCAGATGAAGGACTCATGAGGAAGTGCTAAGGCAATCACATCTCAACTTTTATTGTACTTTCCCCCTGCTTAACATCTGCTTAAGAGCACCAAAACAGTAGGTCTGTTATCATAAGAGATATTGGAGCTGCTGACAGTCACATATGGTTGTTATGAAACCAAAAAGAATCTATTTCTCAGGCCACAAAAAGCACTGAGGAACTGGGCAGGACTTGGGAAAAACTTCGGGCCGGAGAGAATGCTCGCAGCACAATGTGGAAAGCCACCATCACACTATCAGTTTTGTGATACTACTCTGTTTGCTTTGGCTACACTCTTCCCCTTCTCCCCCAACTGACGCTCGGAGGCCTTCCCTTCCCATGATTCTAAAACCCACGCTGGCTCCCAGCTGAGTTTGAGCATTTCAGTGTGTTTTTTTTTTTGGTTCAACACGACACCCAATTCGTCTTGTCTGGTCCAAAATTATACCACCACACACTTTAAAAAGGCGATGGGAGTCCTGTCGAGCTTTCAGACCAGGGGTTTGCAGCAGGGTGTTTGTGGAATGTGGTCTGGGAGAAGTTTATGAAAACAATATATCTTTCCGTTCTCACAATCTATCTCCCTCTTGAGCGCACTATCCCGCGACGCGATGCGATAGGCGAGATTAGGGTGCCATTTGTTAGCACATACCTGAGATGCTTAGTGTATCTCTATCAGGATGAGAGGCAAAGATTATTTATAGCCCTGTTAAAGGGGCCATGTTTCATCTTGCATTTGCACCGTTAATATCTGTGTGTGTGTGTGTGTGTGTGTGTGTGTTAAAGCACTAGAATTTCTATCAGACAATCAGGTGGACACACTCCTCGGACATGTGTATCTACTTCAGTTTTTGGAGTCATTTTTTCCTGTGCTCATTCATTTAAAGCACGCAGTGTACCCTCCAGGTTGGGACAGACTCTCGTAAAATAACATTCCTCCCGTTTTAAGACTTGAAGTTTTTTGACTTCGAGAGACATGTGCCCAGTGTGGCTTTCTCCTCTTGCGAAACACCCTCTAAACGAGCTGAGCAAACACCTAGTTTGCCGCATGCATGTGGTTGCGAGCATGAGATGTGTGTTGATGTGTATATGTTGTGTGTGTATGTGTGTGTGTGTGTGTGTTTGTAGATAGGGGACTGTTGATCTTGGCTGCTGGCTGGGAGTAACTGCTCGAGTTCACGTAGGCCGAGGAAGGGAGGGGACGCTCTCGCTCTGATTGGAGGACGCCGTGGGCCCTTTGCTGTCGCGGGGCAGCCCAGTGTGAGTGTGTGTGTGTGTGTGTGTGTGTGTGTGTGTAATGATGGACAGGTGTCACTGAGGATTACCTTTCTCTGGCAATCACCTTCCCATCAGCCTTCCAATCAGTCAAATAGACACACACACACACACACACACACACACACACACACACACACACACACACACACACACACACACACACACACACACACACACACACACACACACACACACACACACACACACAAACCTGGCCTGAGAGATGGGTATTTGCTGCTGCTGGAGACAGCTGGTGAAAAATGGGTCTAGGTAAAGGCCATGGCTCGGTTCCTCTTGACCAGAGTGAGACGGCTGACGAGGAATGCTGGTCCCTGTCCAGCATGTGTGGGATGCATGGGAAGGATGGGACCATGTACTGACCCGCAGTGGAAAGTCAAGAGAGTTAAGAGTCCATACCAAAGCGTCACTGCCTTCAGTTAGATCTGTCGAGTTGCACTGTGGCAAATAACATGGGTCATCCCCTCACATTCCAGAGTAAATGGATTGGTCTGGTTCTGTACTGATATTACCAAATGCTTCATGAATGTGCAGCCATGTCCAAGTATTTAAGTAAAAAGCCACCCACCCCGTCCTCCCAACAGTATCAAAACAAAGAGGATATGATTTCCTGATTAATAAACATGCTAAATAAATGCAACGCAGATTGCACAGGGTTGGTGAGAATGGCTGAAAGTCCACCAGCTGGTCCATGGACATGACTGCGAAACGAGTGACACGTGTGCCATTTTGGTCCCCACGGGGGAAAAACAGGAGGAGAAATAATTAGATGAAACGGCATCACTGGCAGACTCCATGGCTGAGAGGAACATAGCACGCATTGCTTGGCCGAGTGCTTCACAAGTCATGTCGATCATCAGCTCCCTATGCTGGCTGGGATTCTTTACTCAGAGTTGGAGAGGATTGGGGGGGCGGTGGAGGGGAGAGGTGAGGTACAGCATCATTGCCTGGACATTACCGTGCCCTCTGCTGGTTGCTTAAGGAAGGACAGCTTCTGTCCAAAACGGTTTGTGATGGGCCTGATTGCACCCAAACACCTGGCAGCCTGGCTGAACCAAATTTGAATAAGCTCTGCAGGTCCGTCTGGGGACCTTGCCATTGAAGCAGATTTCTGAATCCCCAAAAACCCAGGAACCAATCATAACCGTTGATCCAGCATGGGGCGGTTTTTATATGATGACAAGAGGACTACAGTTTGCGGTGCTGTTCAAAACTAATTGCTGTGCTGATGGCATCAGTGTTAAACATCAACTTTAACTTTTAACTATATGGACATGTATTTTATTTGGATTTGAATAAACGACTGCATTTAAAAACATTCCTTAACAAAAAATATGTTTTTGCCATCTTTCTGAAAAGCTCTCAAGCTGCCAAGAGTTTGATGTATCAATGTCAGTTTAATTTCACTGCTGGTTACGTCCCTTGGAAAACAGAAGTGAATGACAGGTTCGCAGATCCATTGTCAATCTCAGGTAATAGTTCTTTGGAAGTCTGTTCAGTGATGCAAACCAGACTTCCAAAGAACTCTTACAAGACATTAGGTAATCACTAGATGAGATGTGTGATTAAGTGTAATTAACTGTAACTATTTTATCAAAAAGACAGACAGAAATAAAGCTAATTATTTGATGGTAACAGAGTATTTTGTTTAATAGGCTTAGGCTTGTTTGGTCATCTTTTTCTTATATGTTCCAGCAGCCAAAAACCTGTCCTAAATAAAACGCATTGAATGAAAAAAAAATCCATAAATAAGAAAAAAAATGTTTCCCTTCTGCTCAGGAGGATAAACGTCCACATTGCCAAATTCCTCAGCTCTGTTTGTTGGGCCTCGCAGCGCTGGTAACCACGGATACCAAATACCGATCACAAAACCGCTGGACTGAGGCCTGGCTAAACATATTTCCAGCAGTCAGTAAGTGAGAGAGAGAGAGAGGGAGAGAAAGAGAGGGAGAGAAAGAGAGATGGAGGGAGAGAAATGTCTACATTCCCTCAATCTACTCCTATTTACCCTTATGTGAGACTGTGTGCCTGAGAGTGAGAGAATCGAGATACAAATGAAGGAGAGTGAAGGGTACCCCAACACTCATGTGGGGAAAATGACAAACTAAAACTTGCCCCTGTTGCGTCTCAGTATGTGTGAGTGTGTGTGTGGGGGGGGGGTGGGCGGGCGGTTGAGCTGTCCTTCCATCAGGTCTCCCTCCACCTCTCCTCCCCTCCTCCTCTCCTCTCCTCCATGAGGAAAATATGAGCGTGCCTCACCGCTTTGCGCCAACTAATTACATTTGGCCACTCTGCATCTCCAGCTCCTCCATCCCACATGGAGGACATTAACATTCCTTAGGTGCTCTGACGAACGACAGCGTGTGGATGATATGAGTGTATGAGTGAGTGTGTGTGTGTGTGTCTGTACCAGCATGTTTGTGAGTAAGTGTGTGTGTGTTTGGAGGTCTGCATGTACTGTATGCCATGGCGGTGCTGACAATGAGTGTGCATTCCTGCTTGAAACTTTTGATAGACTACCAAGCAGTGGGGCTTGACAGGGCGCTCATATGTGTGTGTGTGTGTGTGTGTGTGTGTGTGTGTCTACTTGTAAGTCATGCCTCTCACGGGTTTAAGTCTAAAGTTGGGGCCTCGACATACTGCCAGCAACTAAACAGTGCTAAATCTCTCCCCTGTCAATCACTAGCCACTTAAACGCTAGCAAACTCATCCTCTTCCATCTTTCTCTCATGCACACTCTTTATCTTTCATCCAAAACTGCCCTTCTTACTTACACTCTCTCTCTCTCTCTCTCTCTCTGCCACACATGCCTTTCTCTGAGGAATGCCACCCCATGCTGAGCAGTCCCGACCACACTCTTCCCCAAGCCCCACCGACTGCACCACTGACCTGGAGAATGTGTGCGCCGCTGGGAAGCCGTGCGTGAATGTCACAGAAGGACCCGGCGTCTGAAACGCAAAGGCCTCCGTGAAGAACCCCACTGACGAATACACAGAGGCAGAGGTATGAAAACAAAAGCATTTAATATAATACTCCATTTAAAAATAAAATACAGCAGTTACTTTTTTGACTATGTCCACATGTTCACGACAAACAACAAAACAAATGTTACACACCACAGACAAACAAAACTTGTTATATAAATACAGGGAGGCACAGCGGACAACTGTTGTTTTACTTGGTGGTCATACAAACATAGCAGCACACGTGAGACTTCTGAAAGTGCACCATGCGTGGCGGTGTAAGGACACTTTTGTCAGAGAGTGCTACTGAAAATACACCTGTGGTGGCGTGCGTGCCATTGTGTTCGCCGAGTGTTCGCACACGAGCACTTGGAAGGCATGTCTTGCCCATTAAGTTACGCACTTCTCCATTGATTAGCTATTGTGCAGCTCACTGTGCACCATCTCACATGTGTATCAGAATGGCATCTGGCGATGTGCATGTGTGGCTACATCTGTGTAATCCACTGATTGTCTCCAGTGTTCTGAGACATCAAAAGGTCCCTACCGGTTCACTACATTCATTCTCATGTCTCTTTTT
This sequence comes from Alosa sapidissima, assembly GCF_018492685.1. NCBI lineage: Eukaryota > Metazoa > Chordata > Actinopteri > Clupeiformes > Clupeidae > Alosa > Alosa sapidissima. Next base: position 27,711,072 of record NC_055968.1, on the reverse strand, counting down.
CGTACTCTGAACAACCCTGTCCTGAGCACAGCCTTCTGCATCAGACTACCCTGCGGCGTGCCCTGCTGTGAGCACACTTAAAATAAAAATAGCATGTCGACCGCCAGCTGCCCCACAAACCTTCATTCAATTCATACAGCGCCGTCGTTCATCAAACAGGCAATAGATATATGTGCAATTATTGCTTCAAATACAAGCACCAACGATCAATCAGTGATCTTGTTAATGGTTTTCCATAAAAAGCCCAAGCCCTTGGCAAGAACAGCCAGCATGAGTCTTGGCACTGGTGATCACAGCCACTCCGCCATGGCTCAAGGCAAGGCACCTGCTGGGGCAGAGTCGGCTGCTGTGCAGTAGCTCTGCCCACACGGGGTGTGTGTGTGTGTGTGTATGTAAGTGTGTGTGTGTGAGTGTATGTAAGTGTGTGTGTGTGTGTGTGTGTGAGTGTGTGAGTGTATGTAAGTGTGTATGTGTGTGAGTGTATGTGTGAGTGTGAGTGTGTGTGTGTGAGAGTGTGTGTGTGTGTATGTGTGAGTGTGAGTGTGTGTGTGTGTGAGTGTGAGTGTGTGTGTGTATGAGTGTGTGAGTGTATGTGTGAGTGTGTGTGGGGGGGGGGGGGGGGTCTTATGGCCCGTTGTTGGTGCCCTTGCCCAGGTACTTGTTGAGGGTGTGGGAGGTGCCCTCGCGCATGCCCTGGATGTGAGCGTCCAGTCGCTGCAGCAGCTCCCGCGAGCGCAGGGACTCCTCCTCCAGGAAGCGGCTGGTCACCGAGCCCACGGGCGAGTCAGCGCAGCGCTCCTGAACGTGGGAAGAGTAAGGAAGAGATGGACAGACAAGAGAGAGAAAGAAGATTTTTAAAAAATGCAGAACGTAAAATATTGGCATTCTGATTCTGATCTGGAACTAGCACTAGGATAGTCAGGAGGAGATTCAGCATGGGTTCTTCTTGCCAGAAGCTATGTGGACAAAACCACTTAAGACAAAGTAGAAAGCCAAACAAGCCCTTGCAGGGTTAAAGAATGTTCTGCATTATTATCCCTGACATAACGAGACACAATGCACGTTTGCTTTACTCTTTGGGTCTGTTTAGCTAACCTTCCCTGCTGGGATCTCAGCTCTGTTAGCTGATCCCATCACTTTGAATATGGCATGAATAGACAGTCATTAGCCCCAGTCCAAGCCCCAGTGGAGCTGGGCCACAAGGCCAGAGAGCGCGGTGGGTGCATGTGGGTTTGGCAGCGCCAGAGAGGCATTCCTCACCAGGGGCAGGAAATCCTCGACCGCACCAGAGCCCCGCGCTTCTTCCCCATTGGCCGCGCCGCTGAGCACGGCAGCCAATCGCCTGGCCTTGAGCACGGAGGATGAGGAGGACGAGGCGGAGGAGGAGGAGGCGGATGAAGGGGCGGGCGAGGGCGACCTGGGGGGCTCCCGAAGGGGTCCGTTGGAGGGGGCGGAGGTCTGGGAAGAGGAGTGGTGCTGGTGGTGGGGGTTGGGGTGGTGGGAGTTTTGGGAGGCGAGCGAGAACGACTCCACCTGTCGGTGAAGCCTCTGGATCTCCTCCTCGTAGCGTGCGGCGTTCTCCCGGAGACGCGTCTCCATGGCGGCCAGCTCCTCCCGGTGCCTGTGTTGGGTCTCCTCATCACTCCTGATGGACACAAAGGAGGTGGCATGGAGTCAGTTTAAAATCGTCACATATTGCATAAATTACATTATTTAGTACAGAAATATTTTACAGACGTACCCTGCATGACAAAATATGTATTATGCATAGTTGAGGTACATTACGATTACTTATCAGAAACTACAAATACTATAAGGTAGTCTGCACAAACTAGCACAGCACCCATTTTAGACACAGGGGTGTGCTGTTGGTCTTCAAACTATTTATGAGACAAGTGTGCCCCCTGGTGGTCAAAACAGACATGAGAATAACAGCAGCTGCCTATACTGAAATATAAACTATTCACTGTAAATAACTAGATGTACCGCATAGCGGTACAAAATATGACCGCCGCTCAGTCCTGTACATCCGTTCCGCGAAAATAAATCACACTTCAATTTGTCTCCATATTTTACTCCATCCCCCACTCTTGAAACTTTTGTGTATGCTTGTTTGGCATGCCTGAGTGTGTGTGTGCGGCTGCACAGAAAGTAGCCTACTGGTGCTGAAAAGGTGAATAGATTGTAGAATAGCCAAAGAAGATGTAGCATTGTTATAAAACCTTTAAAATCTCTAAACAATCACAAGTAGGGCAGTTCATCACAGTTCATCCATTGCAACTGGATTGATGAAAGGTCACTTACACCTGTAGGCTACATTGTATTTGGGAAAAGCAAAAGGTATCAGCATAATGTTATTTATTTATTTATTTATTATGTATTTATAAACAAAAACATCTCTGTCAGTTCCATGCCGTTTTCAACAGCTATCAAAAACAAAGGTCATTTTTGGATGGATGGATTTTTTGTGAATGTTTCTTCTTCTACATAAGATTTTAGTCATCTTTAGTTCATGTAATACTTTATTGTCAATGCACAAATTAAGTAACAGTAGTCTGAAACGTTATTGTTAATGCACAAATTAAGTAACAGTAGCCTAGTCTGAAACGAAATGCTGTTTTACATCTAACCAGTGGTGCAAATAACTGACATGTCCAAATGGGCCTTGATGAATGAAATGCGTCGCTAGACTGTTCATACACATTTTAACGGGCCAAAGTTGAAGAGCTTTTGTCCGTTATTGTTCGTGCAAATATAGGCTGATTCATGTTCCCTTGCATTGTTTAACTGAGGTCCATGGCTAGTCTGGCTTTCATCAGACCAAGCTCAATCTTTTAAGAAATCAAAAAATAAATAGCGGGCAGATCAGGCTGGGTTCACCCAGCCTAGTCCATAGGCACCCGATATTGTTTAATTTTCCGATTGAGATATACACGCTCTGGCTATTCTAAATGCAAAAATGCATCAGGGAGTTATGACAAAACGGTAACTAACAAACTAGATCCTAATAGAAAGCTGTTAGCTTCCCTAAGCTACAGGTAGGATTATAAGGTAGGCCTATTTACAACATAAATTGTCAATAGGCTATGCTGGCGACACAAATAAAATCTCCTTTGGAAACCAATGGCTTACGCCTTACAGTATCAAGCGGACTTAAACTGTCATATCGTGGCGAAAAGTTGTAATAACATTCACGCAGCTCCATGAGTCAAGGAAAGGGCGAATGAAGTAGCCACTTCTAAATGGGACCCACTACACAGTAGCTTAAGGTGTTTTGCTAAAGCAGCCATAATGAAATGAAGGTGTCATTGTTTGGATACTTCACACACACGTGCTTTTTAATTTCACAGACTACAACTACCAAGCTGTAATCAAAGCACATCGATTCCCCTCGCACACCCTGCACGCACTTAAAACAAAATAAACAGGCGTCTCAGTCTCACGCATGTATAGGCAAAACTGTATCAGACCGGTGTAACGTTGGTAAATCTTCCATTGCACAGAATGATTTTGTAGCACGTGCAATAAATGACAGTCGAAAGATACAAACAGTGCTGCTATACATTTGCTTGGTATAACCGCATTTATAGTTTTCTACAAATGCAATCAATCAAATGCCTCCATCACTCAACCAACGCTAACGGTAACATTACCTAGGTCCTTATTGATATTACAAGATTAACGTACCTGCAGTAAAAACCAAGCATGTCCGATAAACATCCTCAGATTTATTTCGGCTTCAAGAAGAAATGGGAATTACACTTCATGTGAACATCATCCTATCCTTATTAGATGTTCGCTGCGGTAAATTACAGTCCTTGTAGGAAGCGTCCATTGTTTTTTCCAACCCACTTTTAACTTCCAACAAAATTACGTCTCACTGCAACGATGCGCCATCTAGTGGACAAACGACTACTTCTCGTCAACACTGAAAATGCAGCCATGATGATGATGATGAATATTTATTTTGGCTTTCTTTTAATCCTACTGAATTTGTAATTATGTATCGGCCGTTCTAATACCGATAGTATGTGGGTGCCTGTGTGTGTGCATGTGTATATGTGTGCACCGCCATTTACAGGCCAATGATGGTGGTGGTGAAATTTTTCCGTAAAAGTCTAGTGGGGCTACATACCCACCAAATTTCATGTACCCCGGTGGTTCGGTGTCCCGGGTATCAATGACCAAAAATTCAGGGAGTAGATGACGGGAAAAATTCTTGAATTGTGTGCATGTGTGCGTGTACAAATTTATGTTTATGTGTGTGGGTGTGTGTGTGTGTGTGTGTGTGTGTGTGTGTGTGTGTGTGTGTATGTGCGTGCTTGTGTGTTTGCCTGCGTATGTGTGTTTGTGCATGTGCATGCATGCGTACATATGTCTACTGTGTGAGTATGTGTCATACGTATGATTACTGTAAATGTATGTGTGTGCGTGTGTATCTGTTTATGCACATGTGTGCACATGGAATGGGTTAACATGACCCCTGGAGGCAAACATATGGAAAAAATTGGTCATCCTAGGCCCTACAGTTCTCAAGATATTCACAGAGAACTGTGTCTGCCCTACCCTCCTTTCGGGGGGTCCAGTCCAGCAGGGGGGGGGGGCTACAGATCAAAACGAAGAATGACGGTTCCATGCTATCCATGTGGGGGTACATGCCCACCAAGTTTTGTGTACCGCGGTCTTTCAGTGTCCCGGGAATCCTTGTTGGTGTACGTCACTAAATGTACACATAAATTATTTTATTGTAAGGCCCCCCATGAACGAAAGTACACAAAACTTGGCATGCATTCGGAGGGTGTCATAATGATCCTACATTTTTAATTTCGTGCAGTTTTGACCTTGTCAGCCAGAGATATTGTGATGAAAACTAATTTTTTGCTTTTTAATTTTTAACTAGGTGGCGCTATACATGAAATAAGTGGTAATGGGATGGGTTGACATGCCCCCTTAAGACCAACATACATAAAAAAGGTGGACCTCCTAGGCCCTACGGTTCTCGAGATATTCACAGAAAACTGTCTCCGGCCACCTACAGGCCAGTTGGTGTATAGTAACATAAATGAATTTATTGTGTGGCCCCCCATGAACGGAATTCCACAAAACTTGGCGTGCATACAGAGGGTGTCATAATAATCCTACACTTCCAATTTCGTGCAGTTTTGACTATGTTAGGTCACAGATACCTTCAATTACAACACCTCATTTTTACTTTTTTGTGTTTAACTAGGTGGCGCTATACATGAAATGAGTGGTTATGGAATGGGTTGACATGGCCCCTTGAGATCAACATACAAAAAAAAAATGGTCCTCCTAAACCCTACGGTTTTTGAGATATTCACAGAAAACTGGGTCTGCCCTACCCTCCTTTCGGGGGGTCCAGTCCAGCGGGGGGGCTACAGATCAAAACGAAAAACGATGGTTCCATGCTATCCATGTGGGGTTACATGCCCACCAAGTTTCGTGTACCCCGGTCTTTCAGTGTCCCGGGAATCATTGACGGAAATTTGGGCATGGGAAAAAGAAAGAAAAAAAAAAAAAAATTCTGACTAAACTTATATGACCGCCGCTTCGCTGCGCGGCGGTCATAATTAATTCCAAAAACATAAATTAACCATATTCTAATTAATCAATACACAAGTATTTTTCATTTGAATGTATCTAAAATCTGCGATGAACATAAAAAGCACTCTCATTTTCAGGTCCTTAATGTGTGTGTGGATAAGAAGAGTGTGCAGAAGTGTACACAAGCATATTTGTGCGTCCCTGTAATTATGTGTGTGTGTGTGTGTGTGTGTGTGTGTGTGTGTGTGTGTGTGTGTGTGTGTGTGTGTGTGTGTGTGTGTGTACCTCTGCGGGTTGCGGTTCTGGCTGAGCTGCAGGGCTCTCTCGTACTTGTCCTGCCAGGTCTGGTTGCTGGCGTCCAGTCGGGCGCGCACCTCGGCCAGATCCTGCCGCAGCTGCTGGTTCTCCCGCTCCAGACTGCTCAGGGACGACACGTAGCTGTCCCGCAGAGACGCCAGCGACGCGTCCCCCTTCTGATGGAACAGATTGCAAATGTGAGCGAGAATGTCGCGAGTGAGTGTGAGTGTTGCATAAAAAATGTCTGTGAGTGCAGAATCATGCAGGGTTATGCATCAGTCATAAAGAATGTACAAAATGTGTGTGTGTGTGTGTACATGTGTGAATCATGTGTGTGCCCATGCCTGTGTGTGTGTGTGTGTGTGTGTAAGTATGCATGTGTGTCTCTTTGTGACAGAGATAGATAGATAGATAAAGCCAAAGAACAGCATGCACAGTCCCTATGTCAATTTCAGTTGAATTTAATTGTACTTATAGAGCGCCACAATATTACACATGTCTCATGGCGCTTTACAGAGCGTTAGACAATCAGAGAAAAGAAAAGAAACGAAAAAAGAAGAGAGGTCTACTTTCTATGTCTCCTGCATCCTTGCCATGTGCTGGGATTTACATCGGCCAGTGTGCGTGAATGGGAGTCCTGAGGCGCTCACCTTTGGGGAGTGGGGCTCCACGCGCTCCAGCAGCTCGTTCAGGTGCTGGTTCTCCAGCTTCAGCGTCTCCAGCTGCACCTGAGTCACCTGGAGGACGAACAAAGGCCCACTAAAACATAAACGTGCATGGAACACACTGAACAACAAGTAAACACCAGGACATTTGGGTACCTACCGTTACCTATTTACCACCAACTTTACAACTCAATGCAGAGAAAGAGCTTTGACTGGCAGGGAAAGTTTGTCACTATCAGAATCCAGCTCTGCAGAACCCAAACCAGTGATTCACCAACCCATTTGGCTTCAAATACAGACATTCCTTTGACATGCAGTGCAGCTGTAGTCACAACAGGATCAGTGAGTGCACAAACACAGGTCCTTCCAACATTCCAGTCCCTATTTGCATCATAAAAGTACCTAAAACAGCCCAACATCTGATGCACACATCAGGCATTCTTCTTAATGAGGAAATACTCTCGAAAAGACGGCCCTGTGCCCACAGCTAAGCTCCACCCACCTTGAGTTCGGCAGCCCGTCGCTCCGCCCTCTCCACCTCAGCCCTCAGCTGCTTCTCTATGCTGGAGGCGGAGCCGCCGAGCGTCGCTATGGAGATGTCCCTCTGGTGCAGCTCGTTGGTCAGCTGAGACACCTCCTTCCGCATGCCTTCCACCTCGCCGCGGCGCGTCTGTTCCGCTATACTCAGCTCCTCGCGCAGCTGCAGACGTACACACACGCAGACGTACACACACACACACACACACACACACACACACACACACACACACACACACACACACACACACACACACACACACACACACACATTAGGTTGGGTGGATGCATGTGGAACCACAGATTCACTAGTTCAAGTCTGCAAGGGCATGGTACCCATCTGTAAAGGTTTCTCGGCCAAGTATACTTGGAAGTGCAGTATACTTGGAAGTACACTTGGAAGTATAGTTGGAAGTATACAAGGAATTTGGTCTCTGCATTTATCCCTTCCGTGAATTAGTGAACACACAGAGCACACAGTGAACACACAGTGAGGTGAAGCACACACTAACCCGGAGCAGTGAGCTGCCTTGCTACAGCAGCGCTCGGGGAGCAGTGAGGGGAGGTGCCTTGCTCAAGGGCACTTCAGCCGTTCCTACTGGTCGGGGATCGAACCGGCAACCCTCCGGTTACAAGCCCGAAGCCCTAACCAGTAGGCCACGGCTGCCCTGTCGTGGTCTGATATGTGCATGCACGTCTGATATGTACAACGTCTTCCAATCATGTACATGCAACCAACAGGAATGCACACAAAGGGTCATAGTATAATGCAGTGTTACTTACAGTCATATTCTAGAATAACAGTCGCATTCTACACTCAACCATTACTAGCTGGTCCTGGCCCTAACGCCTCCCCATCGCTCACCTTCTTGGCGTCTGCTTGTGCGCGACGGTGCGCCTCCTCTAGCTGCTTCCACTCCTCCCCGGTCCTGCTGGGCTCTCCTCTGGGCCTGCGCTCACTGTCCACGCTAACACACAGGACACATTTCATGTTATAACTCACTCCATAATCAACCATGCTGTATATATACTGCAAGTGCAATCATGGAGTAGTGCCGTGATTGACCCCCCCCCCCATCTGACCTCTCCCGGAGGCGGGCGAGCTCGGCCTTCAGGTGGCTCTGGCAGGCCTGCGAGCTGTGCAGTCGGGCAGTGACCCGCTCCAGCTCCTGACGCACGGACGGCAGGCCTGCGGAGGGACTCCCCACACTCAAACACTCCTCTAGTGACCTAGACACACACACACACACACACACACACACACACACACACACACACACACACACACACACACACACACACACACACACAAAAACGGGGAGAGAACAAAGACACAAGCAGTCAAACATAAGAGACAGACAGCTGTATGTATTGAGCAAATGGTCATTTCCAATCTGGACAAACTGCATGTGTGACTGAGTACACTTGCATAGAAGGCAGAAAAACAACCAGCCCATTGTGACTCACTGTCCGAAGCATCCTTCCTCCTTGCACACATAAAAAGAATGAATCTGACCAACCCAGTCACCAGCGGCGTTTTCAAGACTAATAAAACGTGGGATGGAACGTTCTTTCCTTTCTCTCCCTCCTATCCAAACTCTCGGACACTCCTCTGATGCTCGGACACTCCTCTGATGCTCGGACACTCCTCTGATGCTCGGACACTCCTCTGATGCTGCCCCACTCACCGGATGACCTGCTCTTTGGCCTGCAGGGCCTGCGTGAGACGCGTGACCTCGGCGCGCAGCTGCTGCTGCTGCATGCCCGAGCTGCGCAGGAACTGCTCCTGTGTGTCCAGAGTGGCCTTCAGCTCCTGCTTCTCCTCGCTCAGCACCTACACACGCACACACACACACACACACACACACACACACACACACACACACACAGAGACACACACACACACACACACTTGAATGGCAGGCTCCACTTCCTAATGGCAGTAGTCATCATTTCCATAACAGCTTTCACTGACATGTACTTATTTTCAGAGAACCTGGACCATTTACCTGTAGTGGGCTAGTTACTACAGAACTTTCACAAATATTCAGACTTGACCTCAATCACTCACAAACAGGAGGGATTCTATTTGAAAAGAAAAATGCTACTCTCATCTGGTCAGAAAATTGTTCTTTATTACACTACACTTACAACTTACTATTACTGCTGGACTACTACAATTACCACTACACTACACTACACAACACTACACTACACTACACTACTCAAGGTATAGACTCCAGTCATGATATTCAAAGGGGTTGTGTAAGTATCAGCTGCTTGGTCAGTTCTCCCTCTCTCACCCCTTTCATCCTGTCCTACCGTTTGTCTGACCTGTCGCTCCCGAAGTGAGTCTCCCAGGTCGTCCCGGAGCTTGCGCAGCCGGTCCAGCTCTTGCTCCTGCATGTGCACCGTATCCTGGGCCCGGTGCAGCTGGTTGCGCACACGCTGCAGCTCTGTCTGCTCCTGCAGCCGACTGGGGCCCTGAGACTGTGTGCGTCACACACACACACACACACACACACACACAATAGGATAGTTTTAATATTAATCCTACACAATTCAAGTCGCAGAAGAAAAAAAAAGAGAAAAAGAAAATGTCTCAGAAAAAAATGCTTTGTGGCCACACTCACAACGTTATATCTCTGTTTTTAAAAACATTAAAAAATCTTGCTATTTAATCTATCTAATTGCAGTAGTGTTGTTTTGATGTTTGAGTGAAGATAAATCAAATAACAATACCCAATTACAGTTCTCCTGAAATTACTAATAAACAAAACGTAAAAAAATGATTTATGAAAATTCATTAAAATGGTGGATATAGCGTTTTGGAAGCAAACTCTTCTTTTGTTGTTGTAGTGTTCGCGGTGACATCTGGCTTGCAGTCATTGTCCAAATGTACACATGGGAGGGACAACAGTGCTCTACCTGCATGAGGGAGAACTGCTCTGCCAGGTGCTTCCTCTGGGACTCCAGAGACGCCACCTGCTTCTGATACTGCAGCCGCTGCTGTTCCCAATTCAACGAGTGCTGGCGGAATTCCTGACAACACACACAGTCACAACAATTCTAGCTGTAACAAAACCAGAATGGATCCCAAGCATAGGACAGATATACATGACAATTCAGAGGCTGTCCAATTGAAAACTCACAGGAAAATAAAGCATGTCAGCAATATGCCGGCTCTACTAACACCTCACATGAGCTTGTCGGTGATGACACTCACTTGTTAACGCAAGCACCATGACTCACTGTTCAGTTACAGTAGATGTGTTGTTCTAAACTAAGTCAAGTCCTGCACTGACAATAACCAGACAAAGTCTCTGAAGCCTACAGTTCGTATACAGTGTTTCCAAGAGAACTGAATTCCATTTGTGGTGGTTGGTTTGCAGAATTAACTTGAATGCAACAGTTTTTAACAAATTAGCACTGCGTGGTTATGATGCTAACCAGATTTAAGCACAATTTAGTACAACCTGGAAAATCATTGTGTGGTGGTCAATGTTGATATTGTGGTGGGCCGCCACAAATAAGTGAATGTATGGGAAACACTAGCCTGGGTGTTCCCATGCTGCCTTGCGCGCGATTTGATTCACGCTGCTAAGGCAGCCTGGAGACCATGGAGCAAATTTTCGCCTGAGATAGGGAACCAATCACAGAACAGGGGGGAAAGCAAGACGATGATGAGCTATGCACAGACGCATTTGATAGACATCCGTGGCACCCAATAAACGGATCTGGGCATTTTTTTCAAATACGAGAAAATTAACGTTTGGTTCCCAGACCACGTCTCATTGAGAAGTGGTGGCGCTAGCCAGGCTAGGGAAACACTGGTGTGTGTGTGTGTGTGTGTGTGTGTGTGTGTGTGTATCTGATGAAGAAAGGGAAACACTGGTATACCAGATGTTACCTCGATCTTCCCGTTGAGGCGCGACACCTCGCTTTTGTCATCGCCACGAGTCTTGGACCCTTCACGAGCTTCCTTTTGATGTTTCCTCTGGAGCTTTTCGTAACTGCGCTTCAGTTTGACCAGCTGAAAGAGGGGAGAAACACACACACACACACACACACACACACACACACATAGACACACACACACACATTGAATATATTTGCTTTATTCCTGGTTTAGTAAAATCATCCTCAGTAGCACGAAACAAGAACCCTAGTCTGCTGATAATAGCGAATGATTTTAAAAATGATTAGTTACTATTACCGGTAGTTGATGAACTGCAGAGCCTACCTCATCTCGTACATGTTGTAGCTGCTCCTCATACTTGGTCACGAGTTCCTGTCTCCCAGAATGCATCTCTTCTAGCTGCTTACCGAGCACTCTGATCTGAGGACACACGGCCAGAGGGTCAGAGGGCAGGGCTTTGGGTATCCGATGGCAACTGACAAGCAGCGCTCCCAAACATATCAGCCTCTACGAGCAGCAGCATGCAATGACAAGAACGGTCCTCACACAGCTACTCTACATCAGACTCCCATGCCATGTTCTTAGCAGCTCTTACTGCTTCCATGTGTGTCTGTGTGTCCCGCTTTTGTCTATGTTCTCTATGAGCAACATGTCTCTGTGTATTTTCAAGAGTATAACGTTAAAACTGCTATTTGTTTCATCTTAAATAAAAAAAAACACAGTGGATAAAATGTAGATGTACTGTACCTTCAGTCACGTGAGCATGTATAGTTTTAGTAGAGATTTGGTTGCCTGGTTGCCCTTGACTACCAAATTGTTACCAAAACCTCATGCCTGGTTGCCAAGCTGGCAACCACTTTTAAAAGTTAACGTTGAGCCCTGTCCCACACACTTTGCCTATGGCATGAATACTACGGTATACATACACAACTTGTGAAATGACTTTAAGGGTTACACTGCTGCCACAGTAATGTATCTGTAAACACTATTATGAGACCATGAAGCCACAGGATTAAAAATGAGATGGAGGGCTACAGACACATGCAGGAGTGCCCTGCTTTGCAAGCCACACCACCCTCCATGCCAGTTCACCTGCAACAACTCCTTTTCCACTACCATTTTTAACATCCGGAAGCCAGTGCCCTGGAGGTCTAACAGGACAGTGACGGCTTCTCTCACCCTAAACATCTGCTGAACGTAAAGGCAAAGGCATTTAAACCATCAAACACACATCGAACCAACAGACGTCAACTCCCCTATTTTTTTTTTTACATCTACAAGACAAAACAATGGAGAGTGTGGACTTCCGGAGCTATTGGGTTTGGCTCACCTCAGTATTCCTACGGTCCAGAAGGTCCCGGGCAGTCTGGAGCTCTGCTTCCCCGCTGTGGAGACGCCCTTCTAGGGCACGCGCCTCAGCCTCCCACTCGCTGCGCTTGTCATTCAGCATGATGTCAATCTGACGAAGGAGCTCCTGTAGCTCCGGCTCACAGGACGAGAGGATGGAACTGAAGGAGAAGGTGAAGTGGAAGAGAATGACATGACATAAACTTCATGTGACACTTCATTAACTATTCTCATAAAAATATCAGTACGCAGATAAAATGCAGATAGACACCACAAATTGTTGTTACTTTGGCTTAGACAAAAATAACAAACTACAGAGGACAACTGTCAGCTTAAACCCATAGTCACATTCATGGACTACTACACAAAACCAAATTCACAGAGGTAAACAGAGAACATTAGACATCACATGTTTCCCATTCTTTTATAGTCCGAGGTGTTTCATATTCATTATTTACAACATAACAACGGAAGTAAATGTAAACAAGTCATAAAACAATATGCACAGAAATATCGAGAATTGTTTTTCTAGCCTAAAGCAGTTTTGATTCCAAATACCTGTTAAAACAACATTGATAATGTAAATTGCACACTCACTTCCCGTCTTGGTCCCGAAGTGTTTCCAAAAATGCATCCATGTCCATTTAATTGTGTTTGCAAGTTGTTTCAACTTGTCATCCTCACCGCTGAATATACAGTCTATAAACCGTAGATAAAACATCTTTAGACAAACGAACGCTTACCATTTCCATAACGTTATGATAATCACTAACGTTACAACAGTTCCCCATGAAACAGCTATGCTATGACAGACAACTCTCGTAAACTCTTACATACTTAGAAAGGCATGTGAAACATTTTCTAATTAAAACCATCTGTCTGACATGTATAGCTAATTTCAACCTCATACTCTCTGTTGTAGTCTGTCTGTTAACCATCTGAAAGGCTAAGGAATGAGAGGATACCAGTGCAAGTTGTACAGAGAACAATAGCATAGCCCTGGTGATACTGATACCCATCTAAACTTATCTCGACAGTTGCAGTTAGCTATAGCAGCTACTAACTTCACTAACTAAACTTACATGAACTTCGAACTTCGGCTAACAAACATGCTAGCTCTGTAGTTAGCAAAGACCTAAACTAGCATAAGTGGTCTGATCCAAACAAACGACCTAACGCAGTTGACAAAGTTCTTGATAGTTCCCAAGGTGAACATCAGACAAACAACATCTTCAAAGGTTTTAAGAAGTATATCAGATCCCGATCGGCGTAAAACAATTTAGTCACGATAACTTACCCTCTTTAACAGACAAATGAACAGACAGTGATTTGTATGTTTACACTTCATCTAGCTAGCTACGTTAACGGTAACGTTACAGTCTGCACTTGGCGCACAATCGACAATTCGTTTCGAACGCAAGGTAACATGGGTAGTTGCATGCGCAGCAGTCGGCAGCAGTCAACTTTCCTATGCACTGTATTGCTTTCTCAGTTTTCCCGTTTTGCCCCTAACTCTACAAATAAATCAACACTCTTTTAAGGCTGCTGTAATTGTAAGTGCTTTGTAAGTGCTTTGCAATATTGCCGTCCTACATACTGAGTAGCTCGTTGGCTAATGTAGACACATGGAAGCTAACGTCGGTAGCACTAGTTAACGAATGACAGCTACGTTTAGCTTGTCAAACTGGTAGGCTACGCACTGATATTCACACAATTATTCAGTCACATTAACAAAAATGGGGTAACAGACATTACAAAAGATTATTTCTATTGCAATAGCCTCTAAATAAATTTACTTTATATTATGTAAGGACATTGAGCTCTATGCAGGTGGCACGTGGCTCGTTGGTCTAGGGGTATGATTCTCGCTTCGGGTGCGAGAGGTCCCGGGTTCAAATCCCGGACGAGCCCAATTTTTTTGCTTAGCTGAGCATAGTGCCAACGTTGCAGATTATGGACATGTGTCAGGAGTGAAAATACAAAACCACTTTTACAGACAAATATGGAAAATCGTAGCAAAAAGGTGAAATATGTAATATAGAAAACGTAATGCAGTTGGCTCGTTGGTCTAGGGGTATGATTCTCGCTTTGGGTGCGAGAGGTCCCGGGTTCAAATCCCGGACGAGCCCAGTTTTTTTAAACAAGATGGAAGGAGAGAGTACAATCGAATGTAAGCTACTTCTACTTCTACATCTTCGGGTAGAAATCGATGAATCTGTGCTTATCCCAATCAGTATCTGAAGATCAACATGAAAACACAACCAAGTAGTTGAAACAGAAATCATAGACAGTAAAAATAGGAAACTATTTAAGCGAATAGGACAACGGCATTAATCTTCACAGTATATAAAAATAGCCTACTGATGTAACTAATAAAAATGTAGAAATGTTGCGGAATAAGGGCTGAGCATAACCATATAACTTGGTAGATTGTAGTATGACTGCTTTCCACGTGAGGGCAGTCATAGCCTACTACAACACTCACCCAGAGCTTGGACTGGCGAAGAACTCGGGCAAAAGTTGCTGTATGCATAGTTTCTCCCGTCTCAGCTGCTGAAGCTTTTAACTTCTTCAGAGTTATCATAGGTGCCATGGTGGTCTCCCCCACCATTATTCTTCTTGAACGGTCACTCGGTTTGTGGTGATGGCCTGCTCTAGGCAGATTTGCTATATTCCTTAAGGATAGATTTCACTAAACTCCAGGGGATGTTCAGCGACTTTTTTTTGTTTAAATTTGGTTTAAACGTCTTTTTGTTTAAATCCCCTTACTTGTGCCATTAACCTAATTGCTTATTTTGCATTATATATTTTTAATTAATTTACATTACTTTGTAGAAATGTGCTTTCACTTTGATATTAAAAAAGTGTTGTAAATTGTAAATTATTGTTTAAAAAAAGCCTAATTAAATTGACAAAGATTCCATTTATTAAAGCAATAAAAGTAAAAATCAGTTCCTAACATTCTATTATATCTAGAAAGTCATAACCTATATTATCATGGTCCCATGTGATCATGTAAACTAATGCATTCAGAGTAGCCTAAAGAGAGATGGGGGAAGGGGGCATGATGATACCATTTGGGCAGGGATAGGTAGCATGGGGGTGAGTAAAGGAGCACAAACTTATCTAGTAAATAAGCCTAAATACACACAAGTCTATAAGAGATCGTTAAGACATGTGACCAAATGGACGGCAACGTCATCAGAACGCAAAGAATTATGGGAATGTTTGGCTCGTTTACATGGGCTAGCATAACAGACCAGTGTTGTAGCATGAAAATAATAAAAAAAAAATAGCGTGATAACAGAATACAATCCTACAAAATGCAGCGGGCTAAAGAAAACATTGTCGGACCATACCGCCTTAAACTAAATCATAATGCAAAGACGAGGTATGACGAAAAAATAAAGGGAATCAAAGGACTGGATCCTTATGAGCATAGCGACTGGTCAGGGAACGTCAACCTGCTGCCCAACTTCCAGCACCCATATATATACAACTACATGATATTAAGTGTTAGTGCGTACACGCACGAAGTTTTCAGTAACTTCAAGTCGCTGCAGCAGGCCCAGGTCTTTTTTACAGATGGGTGGGTCCAGGACCTGGAGATGGTAAAAGTGGGGCAGAAAACTGTCGTCCGTTCAAAGGTAAGCTTATGCTAATGTTTTAAGCACCACACTCCTCGTTCTCACTCATCTAACTGCATGCAGTCAGAATTCAACAAACCAACGTAACTTACTAAGACAAACACATCATGCATATGTTAAATGGTAAATTGTGAAAAAAATGACTCGTTTACTGCTCTTAATAAAAGCGATTTCTAGTAAAACACTGTTGTTGGAGCTACTGGTGCATGAGCCTTTTGGCGGGTGTCTGACTGTATGATTATGATGACTGGGGGCAGTGTGTTGAAGGGAGTGAGTTTACTGGTGTTGTGGACAAAACAGTGTAGTATGCAGGTAAGCCCATCCATCCCCAGCCCACTTTCAACCACATTGTACCCTGATTGGCTGCATGCATCAAATAGCTCTTGTGTCTTGCTAGTACTGCTTTGTATTTCTCTACAAGCTATTAATAATGATGTTATGGTCTTAGGTGAATCACTCCATGCGACTCAGCCAGAAGCCCCTACAGCCATGGGTCATACTTACAGCATGTGGGGAAGTGGAGAGCGCTCACTGCACTTGTATGGCTGGTGTGGCAGAGAAGTGCGCACATGTGGCAGCCCTCCTGTACAAGATCGATACAACTATGCGTCTGCGGGGAAATGTGACTCCAACAGATGTTGAAGCGTACTGGGTGATGCCCTCCAATATAACCAAAGTGCAGGGAGTGCCTGGCCATACTATTGACTTTACAACAAGCTCTGCCCGAAAAAAGGCACTTGATCGGTCAGTGTGTGGAGACATTAGCACAGCACCCAAGATCCGGACCCGCTCAGGTGGCACATGTTTACCGCAGAAGACACTTGCTGATTTAAAACCCCTCACAGAACTCATGCATGCACACAGGTCCGGACTGTGCTCTGTAATGGAGGAATTCTGCCACCTCTATGTTGACCCCATTCAGCCATGTGTCCTGCCCAAGTCACTGCTGCGTCTTCGCGACCCACAAATGGATGGCTGTGACTTGTCGGTCCTGCTTCAACACTGTGAGGGCCTGACACACCTTGTGGCAGTGACAGCCACAGAGGCAGCTGCACTGGAAAATAACACAAGACAGCAGCACAAGTCTGACATATGGCACAGCACACGGGCTGGAAGGATAACCGCCTCCATCATACACGCTGTTGTCTCCACCTCCATAACCAGACCAGCAAAGTCAACTGTGCAAAAGGTGTGCTATCCACAGAAACCTTCACTGAGACAGACTGACAATGGCCCAGAGGCCATTAAATGGGGGAGAGAAAAAGAGGCTACGGCAAGGGTCTCCTACATCACACAGACGGAGCTGCGGCACAGGGACATGAAAGTGGAAGACTGTGGATTTATAATCAACCCTTCTTTCCCTGAAAACTCCTGACGCACTTGTGCATTGTGCATGTTGCGGGAAAGGATGTGTGGAGATTAAATGCCCTTTTAAGCACAAGGACCATAACATTCTACAGGCATGTACTGACAAGGAGTTTTGTCTGCAGTTCACAGAAGGAAGGATGGAGTTGAAGCAGACCCACAAGTACTACAAACAGGTACAAACTCAGATCTTTGTCACCGAGTCACAGTTCTGTGACTTTGTTGTTTGGACGACCAAAAGCCTTGCAACTGTGCGTGTCATGCCTGACGTAGAACTATGGGAGACACTTTTGCCAACAGCACAGACTTTTTTTTACAAGGTTGTCCTACCTGAGCTTGTAGCCCGTCACTACACTCAACCCCCACCCCCTGTGCCTTCAGCTGAGCTACCTGTGCCTCCAGCCGATTCCCAGCCCACAGACAAACCCAAAAAACGAGCACAGAAGAGCACAGTCAGAAAAACATTGGCCACATTACAGCCAGGTAAAACACCCAAGCACAAGGTTGTCCCACCAGCCCCTACCAGCACCCCCCCTTCAGCTGACCTACCTGTGCCATTAGTTGATTCACAGCCCACAGACAAAAACAAAAAACGAGCACGAAAAAAGACAATCAAAACACCATTGGCCACACTGCAGCCAGGTAACACCCCCCAGCCCAAAAGAAGGGCATGTGAAAAGACTGTGTTGTGGTAACCTGACCTGTCATCCAGGTATGTTGTGAGCAGTGTCCCCCTTTTAATCTGCCTATGTCAACGGTGATCCTGTGTGTTCGAGTTTCATGCCAATAAATTATTGAATCTTGAATCTTGTGGTGCTTTTGCAGACAGCCTGAAGAGTTTGATGACATGGTTGCTTGTGATAATCAGAACTGTCCTATACAGTGGTTCAATTTAGGTTGCGTAGGACTCAGCAGCGCACCAGCCAGAGAAGAGTCATGGCAATGCGATGCTTGCACAAGTTGGTTGGTGGTTACTACTTTAAGTTATGCAATTGTGTTTGCAACCAAAGAACACTGAGCACAATTCTTTCTTAATACAGATAAAGGAGGCAGAATTCAATTCAGTCTTTGTGCATTTTATTTACAGAGATGGCTAAAAATCATTACATGTTTAGTGACATTACAAAATCTTTTGGAAAACAAAACATATTTATATATGTATATATATATTTACATGTGTACATATTTACATGTGCATATTTACATATTTACATTAGATGTGAGCATGGTGTATAATTCTAACATGACGGCTTCACAACTATACTTGGACACATATTGGTCAAAGCACAGCACACAACCACAATTTTATCCAACAAAGTCTTATCCTCCCCCTCACAAGGCACCACAAATCCAAGGCGTATTGTGTCATTTAATATGTTGAACTTAGAGCGCATACACCCTATCACTCGCTCCACGTGGATCCTAACATGAGCTAACTTCCTGGTCTCTTCCACATCTTTTGCATTAAGTTGGCTGTGGCCCCTGGTGAAGGCAGGTATTTTCAGTGTAGCGCCCACAAGGGCAACACTTTCTTTAATATCAAATCCACGGTCCGCTAACACAAGGTCTCCAGACGAGAGCTTCTGAAGAAAGCCACTGTTCTCGGTGATCTGCTTATCACTGGCACGCCCCCCCCACCCTTTGGAAATGAAAGAGATAGTACCTTGTGGTGTTATGCCGATGAGATATTTCATTGTGTACCTGCTTTTGTAGTTTGAATATGTCTGTGCCTTTGCACGTAAATTTTGTGCCCTTTCAATGAAAAGCTCAAAGCAGTCAATAATGACAGTAACACGATTCCCAAACATTTCTACATACTGATGTGGCATGCTTGCCTGTATACAATGTCGCTTTGGCCAGTACACCAAAGGACTGAGGTGTGCATGCAGTACATTGATGGTCTCAAAGAACAGATTGTATGCGGTATGTCGGCTAATGTCGAAGAGGTGTGCAACATGTTCGACAGGCAGATCAAGTCTTAAGCGCATAAGGGTCAGGAGGAGCATTTGAAAATGGGAGAGTTTTCTTTCTTTTGTTTTTGGTAGACTGGGAATGATTTGCATCAGCACACCCATCAACAGACTGAAAGATGGAAGGCCAGTGTAGTACTTCACCTTTAAATCATTGTTTTTGAGAAAATTCTCATCCAGGGCCTTTTTGGAGAGCTCTCCCTTCAGTTTTCGATTCTCCTCCTGCAAACGGATTATTTCTTTGGTTCTAAGGGCACACTTGGTGCACTTTTGCTGTTCATCTGCATTCCCCATTGGAGCACCAGCATCCCCTGATGTTTCAGTCTCCATATCTTCCTCTCTGCATGCATTGTCTGGGGCTGGTGGTAGGGGCTGAGTCTCTTGTCCTTCTATCTCAGCCACAGGTGCAGAGTAGTCTGATTGTAATAACAATAAGAAAAATAAATTGTCAATCTCTGTACTTGCCTGATGCCCAGGGCCCCGATTTGAAAATTCCATGTTTCTGCATCTGTGATCAGGGACCAGTTTAAAAGAAATCATTGATTCCACACATCAAGACATGGGATTTATGAATCTGGATTACTTTGATCCAAATGACAGTTTTGAAGAACGGCCCAGGGGTGTGACTTTCACACCATACTTTTGTTACTGATAGCTGCTGAGTATTTCAAGACTGTTACATTAGCATGCCAAATGCCTAATGACCTCCTAGAATGATTGGCCTTTGAGTCAGAAAAGCTACAACTCTGTGTGAAAGGTACTTACACTTAGGTTCAATCCGTTGTCTAGATAGAAACACCATTGGACATAAAATATATTGAATCTACTTGCGTCTGTTACCAATATTTACCTGGGAACAAATGTGCTGGTTCATTCAGCTCAGTCTCAGGACCGGTGTGGACAGTGCCCGGAGATGGGGGTGGATTCACGAGACCTTCCATCTCAGTTGCAGATGTAGTGTTGTCTGACAGTAACAATAAAAATAAATGTTGTCATATCACAACCACTATTCCAAAGGAATCTAGATTAGCTATACACAGGGGACAACATATATTGTATTATTTTAAGATTTACCTGGGTATAAAGGTGCAGCAATATCGAACTCAGCCTCAGGACCAGTGTGGGGGGGTTGCGGTTGTTGTGACCTCGTCGCTCTTCTCCTAAGCCGCTTGAACCGGTCTGTGTTAGTAACTTTGACCTCAGTATGGCCGAGGTACAGGGAAGGGGCCCAGTCAGGATCACACTCAATCATTTCATAAGCAGGTTTGCCTGCAAACAGTCACCAAATAAATTGCTATGTACCTACATGTACAACATTTAAAACTGATTAAGGTTAAGGTTACGTTTTACGCTAGCACATTGGAAAGCTAATTTTCTAGCCATTTCATGCTAGTTAACATTGGCCTAATGTCAAATCTAATGGTCTGGTTAAGTAAAAAAAAACGCTGGTTATTTGCCCACAACATAACATTTACAGAGAATAAGTAACTTACCTTTGTGAAAATGCTTTGAACACACCATCATGTGTGGCGGACTGTTATCGAAGGTAATCTTGGGCCTCCTTACTGCTGCTATCCATGCCATTCGTCGCCTTTTTGTCACCTCTGAAACATGGCTTGTACTATTATTTTTCCACGCTGGAAAACGATAATAGGAAATTCCGTTCTTAAGCTTTACTCCACTTCTATCATGAGAACGACTATTACAGTTTATAACACAGCAGGTAGACGGCATCTTGAACACTTCCCAGCAATCAAGTCTGGCGCGTTTTCCTACTTGTTGTTTGTGCCGCGGATTCCAAAAATGCTTTGCGTTCACCACTGGGAATACGTCATGATGACGACACATTAGCGATCTTAAAATACTTTGTAGTAGCTAGAAGTTAAGCTTTACCCTAGTTCAACTTAAAAAGAGCCCTGATCAAATGCTTCAGGAGATGAAGGCTTCAGGAGAAGGCAGTGTCAGTGAGTGATTTCTCAGAAATAATGACCAATCCATACACTTTTTTTTCTCCTCCACAGTTCCATGGTATTCTACAACTTTCACATACAGTCGGCAATGACTCAGGAGAGAGGATTATTGTTCAAGACAAGTCCTGGCATGTAGTAAGGCATATAGTAACTATAGACCCTTTCAACAACGTTTTCCCAGCAACCACCCCAGGAAACTTGTGGATATTCTCATTCCGGAACGTTGCTGCAGCTCAAACTTGTTGCTGGAAGTTATAGCCTATGGGGACTATTTTAAGGTGCTGCGTGATATCATTGCTGTCATTGACTTACATGCGATTCTGTGAAACTGCCACAGATTTTGAGTTAAGAAGAGGCTGTGTTCATTTCACAGAATTCTGTGAGACCAGGTTGCATCATTGTGCTGCTGTGCCCATGGTACGTTCGCAACGTTCCTCGATTACTTGGAAGCCGTTAAAAGTTACAATAAGCCATTGAAAGTTACTAATAACTACTACTATGATAAAACACTCAACAAACCTGAGATAAAATGTGTTATGAAATTATTTAAAAAGTTAAAATGTTTTCATATATACATTTGCCTTTTTTTTTAGTTTATTCTTTGGTGTGTTTGTATTTGATTTCCAGAATTGAGAACACGCCAAGTTATGGACCACTTCAAGAGTCTCCTTGACGGCTGTAAACTAGTCCAGATGTAGTTTTATTTAAACAGGACCCTAAAATGTTTAGCATCTAAATCTTGAAGGTTTATGCTAAATCTGTAAGACATTGTGTGGACAGGCGGGTGGTGGGTTTTGGGGGCTTATTATGATCTGACAAACACTTAAATAGAAACCCAACTCAGCCATGAACCCCCCCCATCCCATCCTACCTCCCCCCTTTTCATGGCTGGCTTTGTGACTCAACATTGATGTGGACATAAGGTTTCAATTTCATAACCACTAATTAAACACAACCCTTTGTAAAAAAAAAAAAAAAAAAAAAAAACATATCACAAGCTTTTAAAATAATATCCTTTTCCCTGGCAACAGAGTGACAGTGGCCTTTGGGTTGCCGTGCGGAATGTCCTTTCTCCTCTCTACCTCTCGGCCGCTCTCACTGCTGTCTCCACCTGTCCCTCCTGTCAGCTGTTAGGCAGCGCGAGACAAAGAGCACTGCAGTGAGCCTGGCCAGAGCCCTGCCTCCCCTCCCTTCCCCTCCCCTCCCCTCCCACTGTGCATAATGAGTGTTTAAACCATCAGGTCCCCAGGGCCGGCCCTGCGCTGCATACACAGCTGCCCTGTCATGCCAGTCGAGCGAGGAGGAGGGTGAAAGAAAGGGGGAGGGACGAAAAGAGAGAGAGAGAGAGACTGTGAACACAGAGAGGAGGAGATGAAGTGTGTTTGTGTCTGTGGGGGATATTAGGAGGAGAGTCTGAGTGAGCGAGAGAGAAACCACAACCCCAACCCCCTCCTTACCCCACCTACCACATGACTCTACACCACGCGGGCTAAAAAGACGCTCAGACTGTCAGCAGAGTAGAGATGAGCAGGACTGAACTTCACGGCTAGGTCTCTATCACCACACAGGAGTTCAACAAAAAACTGACATTGATGTTGGGACTTTCTTTACTTTATCTACTTGTAAGTACTATTTTCTGTTTTAGATTTAACCTTTCTGTTTCTGCTATATTTAAGCAAGTGGTCCTGTTTTTTTAAACCCAATTTACAATTAATGGTATTTATTTTGTTGGAGGTATTAATGTTGTGTGTGTTTGTATGAAAGTGAATGTTCAGCCAGTCTAGGTGGAGACAGTTTGAGATTTAGAACACATTAATTTATTTAGCCTAATTAGAATGTATCAGATAAGGAGACAGTAGATAATTGTAATATGGCAGTTATGGTTTAGTTGAACCTCTTTAAGAACAGCTGCATGCATATATATATGCTAAAAACTATTAAGCAAACACACAAACAATGCTGTTAAACTTCAAAAGGGAAAGAATGTACCTTTTCAAAGCCTTTGGGGTTGTACATAATCAGCTGCCTGATTTAACTTCTCCCAATTTTGATTGATCTAATCAAGACTGTGAGTGATAGAGTAGACAATGTGATGAAGGAAATTGCATTATGCGCTCTGGCAGCCAAAACAGGTCAAAGGTTAGACTCTAAAAGGTCAGGGAGAGCCATTAATTATTTCTGCCTAACAGGTGGCTGGCAACCAGGGAGAGAATATTATTTGAATACCCCACACACAATACATGCTCTGACCTTGCTTACCTACACAATGGCCTCAAGGGTTTCAGTGTAACACTGTGCCTCCAGCTTGTGTGTGCCCTTGAATGGAGAAATATGTGGATGCAGAACGGGAAGAGATACAAAATGATGTTTGTGTTAGACAGGAAGTGAGGCTGCGAGGTTATTGTTTCTTTTGGAGAGAGTTTCATTAGATGGCATTCCACTCCAGAATCTGTAACCCATATTGCAGTGCCTTCAGAATAAATGTGTTGTCAATGCATACTTTTTCAGTTCAGTGAAGGCAAATGTCTCCTTTTTTCAGTGTATTTTATTTTTCTCTTGTTAATCCATCCATAGAAGTGAGTCCCAGAAGGCTGCAGGGGAGAGAGCATCACATGGTCAACAGGGGCAGTAGAAGACAAACCACCCCCAGGCCTAAATCCATCCGAATCAGTGTCTCGCCTCCAGACTTTGGCCTCAATCTCTTCCTAAAGCGGCCGTCTTTTTAACCGGGTCATCCCAAACCACCAAATTAAAGACCTGACAGTACAGGCTGCTGAATCAAAAAGAAGCCGAGCTTCAGTTGATCCATCTGGATACTGTGAGCACCTACCACACCCACCAGGAGTCTGCTAGCGGAACCTTACTGCACCTGACAGTCGGCTAGCGATACGTCTGTCCACTGCAGCTCATTTGTGTGTTTTCATTCTGTTTTCCTCTGCCTGACACCCTGTCGTCTGTGAAGCCCTTCACTGTCCATCCGTCGCCATGGTGCTGTGTGAGGAGCGCGAGTGCAGCGTGTGCTACCGGCCGTACTCGCGCAGCGGACGCATCCCCCGCGTGCTCCACTGCCGCCACACCTTCTGCGGCCTGTGCCTGGAGGCCATGGCCGTGCCCAAGAGCGGCCTGCTGACCGTGCGCTGCCCGCTCTGCCGGCAGATGACATGCGTGGGCGGCGGGAACAAGCTGCACGAGGCGCTGTGGGTCAACAGCCGCGTGTGGGACCAGATACCGGACTTTGTCGTCGAGGAGGAGGAGGAGGAGGATGAGGAGGCGGGGAGGCAGGTGGTGTTGGAAGCAGAGGAAGATGCGGAAGACGGGATCAGAGTAGAGGAGGAGGAGAGAGCAGAGGAAGCGTCTGCCCCAGCACAATAGTGAGTAGACTTGACCCTGAACTGATTGCTAATACTGTATGGAAAATGAAACAATGTGCTACAAACTGAGGAATATGACCATGGCCTCTTATGAGCATGATATGATTGTATCAACATACCCAGTGTTGGGGTAGCTGTATTGATTGTCTGGCAACATACAAGGTCCAATCCCCCAAGGTCCACCCCCCCCCCCCCCCCTGAATTTGCAAAGATGACCTATTTACTGGCACTGGTAGTGAACGCTCGATTGTGTTTTATGCCCCCAACGTCGTCTTCCAGGCAGCGCTGCCACCGCTGACGTAAAGGCACCTTATCCTAATCCTAACCCCAACCCTAACCCTAACCTTAACCCATGCCTAACCCTAGTGCCTTCCAGGCAACGCTGCCTTGAAGACAACTTTGGGGGCATAAAACACCAAGAAATGTACTGAACAGCTTTGGGAATGAATATGTGACAAAGACGGTCTCCTCTAAGACTGTCCTCGGTTACGTTGGTCTAAAACTTTGCTCTCTTTCCCTGTCCCCTCGCCAGCCCCGTCTCAAAGCACTACCGGCCCCGCATCAGGCTGCCCTCCTTCCTGAGGAAGATCAGCTTTGTGCGGCAGCCCCAGGAAAGCATCATGCCTGGCTCCAATGTGTGAGTACTCACTTTTCCACCTCTCTCTCCTCTCCACCTCTGTGTCTCCCAATCCACGCCATGTAAAGACACACATACATATCATGTCTCTTGCGCCAACGGCTACTGTGTTTCGCCATTTAGCAGTGTGTCATACAGGTAGCCCAAAGTGGCTCCATATTACCTAATGCTGTTTCCTTAACAATTATGTTACGTGGATTAAGGTACAATTGCATGGCCGATGCAATTCAGTTGAGGTCTGTCATGACAAATAACTCCTATACGGAAAACTATGACACATTGCTGGTGCACAAACACTGTTTCGCAAGAGTCTCGTTTGTAGCCGAGGTGTAGCGGCTGTCATATTTCTTACGGGAGATTAAAGCTTTAGCCTGAGTGCACAGGTGGACTGGAAAACACCCATTACAGACACAGAGTACACAAATAATCACCAGCAAAGTGACACATACAGATAATCCATTCACAGTAATTAATAGTCAGCGCGGTGTTATCGTTCAAAAAAAGCTCTGTACTGGGTGGTGAATGATGGTGTGTACACACACACACACACACAGACAGACACAGACACAATGAGAAATGTTTGTTTTGTTTTGAATTGCCTGCTGTCTCCTTGAGTCCCTCCCCTAACTATTCTCTCTCTCTCTCTCTCTCTCTCTCTGTCTCTCTCTCTCCCTCTCCATACAGTGAAATGAAGTCATGGCGGAGGCTCGCGACGGCTGATATGATATAAAGCTTGGAGAAGAGGGGACGTGACCAACGGCTCTCCCAGATAGCGGAACTGTCAATCACCACAAGCTGTGTTGTGGCTGTTTTCCCAACAGTCATCAAAAAAAAGACTGCCAGCCACCAGATTATCTGAGGGATCGGAAACCAGTGCAAACACTGTACAAACATTTAGAGTGGCTCAGACAGACTTCAACGTGTCTGCAAGACTTTGTGTGTGTGTGTGTCTGTGTAAGTGTGTTTGTTGTGGGTTTCTCTGTGATGGGGAGATGCATCATTGAATACTGCTTGCAGCCATTATCTGTGCAGGGGACTCTTTCATTAGGTATTCCACCCCTAATCCACGACAGCTGCTGCAGTGGGATTGAGATCAGCTGTCCCAACAGACTGGGCGAAAGAACAGAGAGAGCTAGACAGACAGAGAGATGGAGAGAGAGAGAGTGATATTTAGATGTAGAAGAAATGGGGGGGGGGGTAGAGAGAGAGAGCGAGAGAGACGGTGTCCTGGACCCAGCGCTGGCTCTCCTTAACAGATGGCCTCTAAGGAAACGGTCACCCCCCCCAACCCCTTTAACCTCCTTTGGCTGGCAGGATCAAACCCCAGGAGGCTGAGCCTTTAACCCTTTAACTTATTGTAAGCTGTTGTATTTATCATGATCATAAATTATTTTAAATAAAAAAATTTAAATGTTAAAACTTTTTGCACTCTTTGCGATTATATATGAGCATGTTAGTGTGTGTGTGTGTGTGTGTGTGTGTGTGTGTGTGTGTGATCAGTTATGTGATCAGTGATTATATATGAGCATGTTAGTGTGTGTGTGTGTGTGTGTGTGTGTGTGATCAGTGTCTGTCCATAGGTTGGGGATTGGGGGAGCTTGAATGAGTGTTATTTTGACCTTCTCTCCATGTTAAATCAGCTCACATTAATGACACCGTAACTGGGCCGGGGTAGCGTGTCAGTGGGACGACAGTCAGTGAGAGTCTCTGGTGAGCGGAACCATCTGTAGGGCTGCCTCAGCTTTCCTCTGGGGGCCAGAGCCCTGGGTCTGTCCCTGTTCCACTCTTCTTAGCTCAGCCAGGCAGCACTAATGTGTCTGATTAAAAGTCTATACTATGAAACACACACACACACACACACACACACACACACTACACCCCTCCCTAGATAATGTTTCTGTTTGAAGCTCTTTTCTCCCTGGAGTATCTGTAAGAGGGTCCTTAGTGCACTCATACAAAACAAATGTCAAGCTGGCCTTCAGGGACATACTTGTCTTTGCTCTTCTGCGCGCTCTTCACAGCATATTACAACTTGGACGTGAAAAATAGTATGACATTTCCCTCCCTCCCTTCTCTTTTTTCCAGTAGAGGCTTGATTTTGCTATATTGCTTATTAGATACATATTGTATATACCTATACACACAGTAAATAATTTAATTGTTATTGTTGTAGGTACAGCTATTTATTATACCTATATAAATAATGTAATTATTTATATAGGTATATAATAATGTGATAGTTGTAGAACTGACATTGCTAGCACTGGGAGGCTGAACAGAGAGAGCCGTTGGTGAACACAGCATCAATGTACTTTCCACACACATGACCTTCATTTGGTATAGACCAAGGGTGGGCAAACTGTAGCCCGCGGGCCGGCTCTGGCCCGGCAAGCACTGTCATCCGGCCCGCCGAGCATTTAATTTGGTTTTCAGGCTGCTCGCTAATTTTTTCCTGCGATAGAGACGACGTCGGTTAGTTTTACTGCAAACTGCTTTTCATTCTCCTTAGAGAATGTTTACGATGTCAATGTCAAAACATAATTTTAAATAGAGATGACAGGCCTACTCTTAGTTATCTCCTTTGCAGCAGATCTAACTTGAATGTTATGCTACGTTGTGCGGCCCGCCGGACCAATTTTCAAAACCCAATGTGGCCCTTGAGCCAAAAAGTTTGCCCACCCCTAGCAGCGGCCACTCGGTAGGGCGGTGCACTCGGCCAGTTGCCTTCCGCCTGCCCTCTGTACTGGTCAATTACCCATGGTGTGTGTGTCATCAGGAAGATGGGTCAGACAGACACCGGCCCATAAGTGGGAGACCTCCCAACACTGAGATGAGGGCCAGACCACAGCAGAGGGGCTTGCAGCACCCCGAGAGCTCACCACAATAGGCCCAGTGGCGCGCGTAAGTGGATTATCAAGTCTTTTCAGCACGCATCTGGCCTCGCATGGAAAGTGGGTGCGAGACGGCAGCGGCTATCGGTGGGTCTCTTGCGCCGGGCTGTTTGCTCTCTGGCCCAAGGAAGTTTTTGTTGTGTCTGAAGGAAGACACTTGGCCGTGTTGAAATGTGTTGATGTTTACGTTGAGACATTACTGGCAATGGTGTATGCAAACACACACACACACACACACATAACTGTACACTACAATACAATAACAGGACATGGTGATAGACAGGAAAGAGTGGAAATCAATTTTCCTGTTAGGACAAAGACACCTCACACTGCTGTTTTTATGAGGGGGTTGTGGTAGGACTCATGGTAAGCACTACATCATTATAAATGGTATAGTCATTCTTTGTCAGGTCCCTGCAGGAAATGATAATAACAGACAACATAGCTCTGTGTCTAATTATTATTAAGGTCAAAGACATATTTAGCACATCTTTCAATTTTTATCAGCAAGTGCCTAATAGATATTTACCCTTTTGCTCTTCTACAACAATCCCTTTTTAATGTCTGTGAAACCTAGAAAATGATTCACTCAGATTAAATGTTTTTTTTTTTTTCTGGATGAATCGGATGAGAAGGCGGTTAGTGCCCTGTCTGGTTTTGCCACTAACGGCTCACTCCACAATACTATGAGGAAGTGATCAAAAAATACTAGGCTCATGTCGCACCCTGCCCATTCACAGGTGTATGTGTGTGTGTGAGTGTATGTGACATGTGTAAATAATAATAAAATATGAGAGTGCAAGTGTGTGTGTGTGTGTGTGTCATTGTGTCTGTCTGAGTGTGAACTGATAGAGGCTATTACCTGAGTTTCTGCTATTGTGCTACAAGCTATCAAGTTTCAACTGGACTCAGAGATGTTGTGATGTCAGAGAGCCTCTGTGGACAGATAAACAAACAACAGTAATGCTGATACAACCTTGATACAACTCCTCGCCACAGCTGAATGCCATTTTCGTTCGTAGACGAATGTGCTGTGTTTAAACATGTCCTGTGTGGTTTGTTTTTATTAATTTATGGTCAGTTTCCCAGCACCTCTGCCACTGAGAGGGCCTAGGATGACATTACTGCTATGGCTGCATTAATACATTAGACAAGGGAAAATGGAGGGTCCTGGTGTGTGTGTGTGTGTGTGTGTGTGTGTGTGTGTGAGTGTGTGTGTGTTTGGGTGGGGTGGACAAGGAAACTCAAGTCACTCATGGACAAAAGAGTACCAGGAAGGGAAAGGACCAAACAAGGCCATGTGGAAGACTGCTTTGAATTAAATCATGAAGTGTGGTAGTGATTGATTGAGAACAAATTCTTGATCGGTTAAGCAGGTCAAGCAGTTAGTCAAACAAAGTCTTTCTGAGCTGTAGCGGAAAAAAAGTCTGAGATAACATGTCCATGGCAAAAAGATCCTCTGTATATTATCAAGAGTTTGTCGTTAAGGGAGGTTGATGATGACACAATGAAGTGGGACAGATAAGGCCTCACCCTGACTCATCACAATCTCTACCTATCTTTCCAAAACATAAACACCACTATTGTCTTAGCAGGAGGTCACTTCAGCCTGGTTGGTGCTCACGGAATAGGACGCAGAAGTCAATGAGGTGACCCAAGGTCTATCTAGGACCAAGGAGCAGAACCGGAGCACACAAAGCTTTTTAGTGATTTTTTATTAAAAAATTAAAAAGCTTTGTGTGCTCCAGTCTCCTCATTGACCACTGTTCTCCTCTTGATCATGCACGGCCGCTGATAACATCACTTTAGGTATGAGGAAAGGGGATAGAGGGCACTGGGGGAAAAGTCCCCAGGCTGCCAAAAATGTGGCTCTGGAGAAGAGGAAAAAATGTGGTGTGACCTTTTCCTTTTGGAACTTGGCCAACAGCACTCTCTGAAGTGGGTCACCAGTCAGGCAGGCACAGCGCAGCTTTGTGCTAAAGATCTTCCCATAATTGGAATGAATCCTAAATGCAAACACCTCACAACACATTGCGCAGCCTGAGAGGTACAATATGCAGAGGGCACAGAATAAAAGTCACCTATCAGAGACTAAATATCGTAACACCCCCAATTATCACCACTTTTGTTCAGAAATTCTAAAACAACTATGTTTTTTAACACTTCAAAATAACATTTGCTAAATTAACCTGACATTTTTCAGTAGCCATAGGTGTGTAGATTTGAACAAAATCTGGTTTGTTTGTTAACGGGAGCATTTACTGCCTGAAATATCCGATTTTGTTTACCACGCTCGGAGTTATAGTGCTGGCCTGATGGGTCGCCTATTTACACCGTTTCAACGGCACATGAACGGTTAGACCGAGAATTCTCGTCGTGAAATTAAAATTCCACTGGAGCTCCAAGCGGTTGTGTACACGCAGCCTTACAACACTGTCTACAGCTCTTTGAGTCACGGTAAAATGTCATTTTTGGTACATTTAGATACACCTATGGTGTGGGTGGTTACGTTTCTTTAGGAGTCCGCTGTCTTGGTTTGTATAGAAATTGATATTAAGTGACACATACACGCAAGACGGTGGAAATACGGGACCGACGGTAATAGGGGGAGTTCCGATAATTAGTTAGAGTCACACAGAAAAAAACCCCAAAGAGGAATCTCAATGTATCGGCTTGGAATCAACATCTAAGTCTGCTCCTGAAAGTCAAGCTTTGAGCAGCCATAATATGCAAATCACCCTCAGCCTGACAGATTTGTGACATACCTAGATGTACTAATGCCAGTGAAAAGAAATACCTAGGGTAAATAGCTCATGTAGCTACATGTCTTCTGTGCGCAGGCTTCACTGGCTTCAGCTTCAGAGAATGTGTACACTAATGCGGGAGACAAGAAAAGCACCTAAGCTTTACATAAAGTGCACCAACTTTGCACAAAGTAATTCTTTGATTGGAACAGTCTTGAACAGATGCATTTTGGAATAGTTCCTTCTTCAGTGCAGCTACGGTAAAAAGTGTTTTGTGCAAATCATAAAATACCATTACCCATATACTCATCATTAACCGATGGCTGTGAATTGTCATTCAAGGTGATAAGTAAAAATGATTAATCATTGCTTAATCATGTGTAGTAGGCATATCATTTACAGACCATAACTTACTGAGCTTGACACTGTCTGCCACGACATCACACAATATAATAGACTGGGTATAGTATAGTACTGTATATAGACTATATTATGTTATTGGCTCGAGTCTTCCCAACAACCAAGCCTAACTAACATAATACAACATGACACAGAATACAACAGCAATGCAAAATTGGCTCAAAACAGCCATTTTACACGTAGCAGACTGTACCCAGGATCCATAAAGGCCTCCTTTCACAGTACAGCATGCACTGTCTGCAGACAATGAACAACCTATGGCTTAATCAATTTCACAAAACAGGGCGCAGGATACAACTAACAACTGCGCCGCATATTGCACCTGGGATCCGTAAAGGCCCTCATCCAACAACTGTTAAACACAACAACAATACCCAACCAAAGAATCTAAGCAGCAAGAAACATCATCAACAAAACTTCATTCAAGGATATCACTGAGGGTTTTCATATTTCATAGTATACACACACAATCACACACACACACACAAACTCATGACAATATGCCATAACCACTTTGCATGAAGTAGTTCTTTGATTGAAATGTCTTTTGCACAGACATTCTGTGATTATATGACTTTATATACAGACATTTAAGGAATACAACGATCAGCCTTAACCCTTAACCCCCTACAAGCACGCCATATGGCAACAGTGGCAAAGAAAAACTCCCATATTCCAGGAAGAAACCTTGAGCAGAATCTGACTTAATAGGGGGAGCCCATATGCTTCTGGCTGGCTGCAGCTCTAATGGCAGCAAGTCAAATGTAGAATAATCTGGAAAAAGTAGCCTACAAGATAAGATGAGTTAACTAAAGGCTCTCTTAAAAAGGTATGTTTTCAGGTCTTTTTAAATATATTCACTGAACTCTCCTGTTTGATGTACAGAGGCAGGGTGTTCCATATGCTTTGGGGCATAATGGATAAAAGCAGCTTCTCCACTTTGCTTGTGGAGCACTTTGGGTACAACTAAAAGACATGCTCTCTCTTCTTGGTCTTAGTTAACAGTCTAGTATCAGAGTTCTGTATGAGTTCCAACTTCTTTATATGTTTTTTGGGGCGACCAGTAGTGCATTGCAGTAGTCTAACCTGCTAGTGATAAAGGCATGGATTAGTTTTTCTGCATCTTGCTGAGTTAAAAAGAGCCACACTTTGGCAATGTTTCTCACGTGGAAATAAGCTGTCTGAGTAACTTTACTGATATGGGGCTTGAAGCTTACTTGAATCTAAGATGACACCTATAGGCTTGTTACTTTTGGTTTGACCCGGTGTGCCAGGTTCCCAAGATTACTAAGAACGATGTCCCGCTTTGATTTTGGTCTAACCGAAAGTACCTCTGTTTTGTCATCATTTAGTTTTAAAAATGTTTTGCTCATCCACTGATTAAGCATGTGGTAAGGGAGCAAAAGCCATCTGGGATAGTTGACTATCATCTGCATGTACAGGTCTGCAGTTGTAGGTGAAGAGGGAGTAAAGGAGGGTTTCTTGGTGTTTTATGCCCCCAACGTTGTCTTCAAGGCAGCGCTGCCTGGAAGGCGCTATGGTTAGACATGGGTTAGGATTAGGTTTAGGATAAGGTGCCTTTAAGTCGATGGTGGCAGTGCTGCCTGGAAGACAACGTTGGGGGCATAAAACACCATCGAGCTAAAGGAGGATGGGTACATCATTATGATTTATGATTTCTTAAGCATGATCATCATGATCATAATGACATGTGTTAAGAGAACTGCAAATTGTGTTTAAATGAGAATATGAGCAATGATTACCACATTTTTGGCAGAAAATAAATACATAATCATGATCATGAGCTTAATAAATCATAATTCATAATGATGTGGCCACCGTACCTAATGCTTTAGGTGATGTGCTATTCATGTATGAGGTCACGAATGACTTCCAATACCCTAGTGTAGAGGACGAATTTAGCTTGTAGATAACACACTAAGTTACCATAACCTCCAATATAAAAGCGTTAACCTACTTACTAACTGTGGAACTTCAGCATAACCAAAGATCCTTGAATGCGCCGCTTTAAACCTCTCTGGTATAACATAGCCAATTATCTCATCTTAGTTGTAGAGATCAAGTGTTAATTAAGAATTAAAGTATGACTTATGTTTGTGGATGTTATAACATGTAAAGTGAAGCTTGCCAGAGCCACAGGCAGTTTCATTGTGACTTTGTTTGTGACACAAACATACAGTAAACTGGAAAGAGCTAAAATTGAAGTGTGGTCGCCTAATGTTGATGTAGGCCCATAATAGGTTTCCAAGTGGTCTGCTTTCCCTGAAATAGGGGCGGGGATGTAACAAATTCAAAGATCATGTCTGTGTCAACCACACCCTCTGTTCGCTGGTTGGTTGGTGGCTCTCAGTAGAGTTTCTACACAAGAAATCCAAAGAGAGTCATCTGTGCCAGTCTCAGTACTTAAGCGAAACAAAATTGAAGTCTTGAGCACCACAAATTGCTGAAGAATTTGGCCATTGGTGAACTCACAGAGGAAACAATCAAATCTTCAGAAACAATTGTCTGTACAATTTTACAATTACAAATTTACATTTCAACACTACACATCTTTCTCACTACACATCTTTCTTGACCCTCAAAGAAAATGTCTCATTCGTCAATATGACTGCTCAGTTATAAGTTAAGTTCCAGCAATTTGTTTTTTAAAAGTTTTTTTCAGGTAGTTAGCAAAGGCATAATAATAGTTTTTTTTCCCTTTTTTCACAGCCTGTACCCTTGATTTATTGACGAAGGGAGATTTCTGAGATGCACACATGTGAACGATATGAATTTATTTACATGGCATAATGATATCCGCCCAAAGATAGTGCCCAAAATCGCCATTTTGGCAACCATTTTGTTTATGCTAATTAGATGGTCAAAAACAGGGCTAGTTTGATTCAGCACACATTAATTATGATAAAAAACTCCTGTTCCCAACTTTTACTAAGAAATGCCTCTAGGATGCACATATCTCAAAAATAACACTTGTCTTAAGTGTAATCATCTCTCCTTCAAAATACCGTATACCATCAACACCCCAATACCCCTGGATGAAAAGTCCTGAGGCTGTCAAAAGTGTAGAGAAGAGTAAAATATGTGCTATGACCTTTTTGGTATGGACCTTAGCCAGCAGCACTCATACCATCAATATGAATTTGAAGATCAACACCAGTTGTCATAAGTGCAGGTGAGTGCTGCTGTTTTAACTTTTATTTTAATTTATTCCCCGCTAACTGCATAGGTGCTTCTCTATAGAGGGATGGCCAAGTCACTTGCTCTAACGGAATGGTCTAGTTGGCACTGATTGTTGTTAACAAAATGGTGTCACTCGCTGAGTGCCCATTATTTGTCTCTATACATATTTCTGACTCCTGTCATGAAGGAATAATGACGATATAATGTTCAGCTAGAGAATCTTATCTAGAATATGTGCATGTGTGTGTGTGTTTAGTAAAGTGCAGGGCTAAAAAGACTACACCACCACCTGTGTTGGTAATAAGACATTTTTATTGATTTTATCGATTCGGACAGACATGCTAGATCTCTGTACAGTGTGGATGAAGAGCCAGCTCTGAAAACTACCAACCAGGTCTGCTTCAGGGAGCTGACACATATACACTAGGGATGGCCTCACCCTTCTCAAACAGGTCAGACGACACACTTTCTTCCCACGATGGGGTGTCACTGCCCCAGTGTCGTCCCGTTCCCACAATTGAGGGCATGCTATGGCTCTCACAAGCAGACTTATCCCCTTGCCACGCCCCAACTGAGTTTTGGCTTAGTGGGAAAAGGAGGGGGGAAAAAAACAACAGTGAGTTCAACATTTTTTACAAAGGAGCGAGAGAGGAATCTTCACTCTCATGTATCGTCTAAGGAGAGGACAGGTGAGTGCTCAACTTTGGACCAAGAAGTCACACACACACACACACACACACATATACTCACACACTTGCATACACAAGCAATTGCACACACAGACACAAAATATTGTACAGATGTCTTTAGGTGCAAAACTGAATGTCAACTTATTGAATCAATAAATACCCATTTCTCCTCCCATTTATTCCCCATCCCATATAAGCAACAAGTGGCAGATTACTAGCAAGACAGACAGAGAGCAGTGGCCTTTTTGCGCTGTATGAGGGCCAGTAGAAAATCAACTGGCTAAAGGACACAAACAAACAAGACTGGGCCACCAGTGGCATCGTGACAACAGCTTCCTTAGTAAGCCAAGGTTGTTTGGGTTTGTTTCTTTTACAATTTCAGGTGTATAATTTAACAATGAACCTGTTCTCTGGAACTGCTGAGCATCGCTGGACTTGTTTATGTTTTTATGATAATACAAACAATAGTAGACTAGATGCTGGAGAATAAAGCCCAAAATTGTGTAATGAAACTTCCAGGAAATTTTGACTTTGAAGACAGTCCAATAAAGACTTATCAACAGTCCTTCAGAGTGTGGTTTTCAACTTTGATTTCAATCTTTTTCGACTTGCAGTGGAATTTAATTTTGGAGTTAAGCAACTGTTCCTGTGTAGTTTAACAATGAGCCTGCATTTCCCTCACCCTTTCCATGAAATTCTCTGGAAATCTCTTCCAGGATCATTGCTGCAGGTCATGCACATGTTTTTACAAACAAGTTGAATGCAAAGTGGAAAACATCAAGATGAAAGTGCAGTGCATTCCTGAAAGATCAGGAACGCACGGATTCAAGGCTGCAAATTAAGGCTGATGCATACCACGAAGCCACCAAAGCAATATTAACACCCAAACAGAAAGGATACTCAAGTTATGTATGGAAAAATAAACCAAGTGTATCTGAACATGCCTCTGCTAGGTGCACTGTTAATCAGCCACCACTTGCCAATAATAAACCTACCATCTACCCCGTGAAAACACAAATGCCACAAAGAAGGATGCTTGTGGGGAAGAACTATGATCCCCCTGAAGTGTATGCGTAGAAAGCAAGGCTCAAGCCCAATCCATTGTTTGGCTCTTTCGGGAGAAGACTGAACTGATAATATCTATTAATATCTATTAGCTATTTATTGTTTATTGACTTTTTTTCTCAACACAGGATGGAATCTTCACTGGCAACGGCAGAAATATGAAGCACGTCATCACACAAATCAGTTCACAGGGACCCTTGACATGTTCCTTAAGAGACAGGTAAGAATGTTACAGCTCATTATTTCTAGGTGAATGTAGGACTACAAGAACTCTATAGTTTACACATTTATGTTGGAACATTAATATGGTTTCATCTTTTTCTCTCTCTTGAGTTGTTTTCATTTACAAAAAAGTGCATTAAGAGATTCACAAGAAGTATATTTGAGATCAGGAGGGGGTGATGCTGCTCACTGGTCTGTCATGTTACCTGTGCCTCAATCGGGATACCAGAACTTGGGCAGGTAAAAGCTTTGGCCCGTTTACATGACAGGCATTTACCGACAAATATATTGCACAGGATTCCAACATAAGTCTGATTCTTGTGAACTGACTCCTTTCCATTCCGTTGTATTTTGGTAACCCAGTTCAGGATAAATTCACCACACTAGTTACTATTCACGTCTGGGTTGATTCAATGATCCTGATTTAGTTTGCGTGGGCGAATGGGCTTGCGGCTGAGGCAAAAGTTTCGGGGACTGTGACTGAACTTGCCTTTTGTCGATCACATGTGGGGCGTTTGTGTGTGTGTGTGTGTGTGTGTGTGTGTGTGTGTGTGTATGTGTGGGTGTGAGAGAATAAAAAAGCACAGCGACACCGATACAGCACAGCGCAGCAGCAGGGAAGGACAGCTCACAGAGACCGAGCAAAAAAACGAGTGTGACGTGTGAAGTACAGCACATCGGTGGAAACAAATAAGAGAGTAAACCTTCTTAGATCAAACAAACATCCCTCCCTATCACTTGACAGTGTGGCTATGGACCGAGTTCAGGAGCGGTGTTTACCCTCTACAGTGTCACTCTAAAGTTGTCTACATACTGTAGATAGCGTACATTTACAGATGCACATATGTTGCTGGAAAAAGAAGAGAAACCAAACGATTTCTTAAAAAAAAAAAAAAAAGAATGAAGCAAAATAAATTCTCCAGGTTTCAAGGCCGTATCACAGACCAAAACAACAAAACAAATAAACAAAGAAAGAAATAATAAAATGTACATTTCAACATAGTGCTTAAGATCACAGGTGTAAGTAAGCCTTTATAAAGTCAAACAGTGTACATCAGCAGACAGCATCTAGATAAAAAAAAAAATGAACAATTAAATCAAAATAACTGATCACATGCATGCTTTAGCTATTCAGTCAGTATAGTTTACTTTGCCCTCTAGCTAGTGAACTGCTTGTTCTACAGTTCATTCTATAGCAAGGTGAGTACCTGTTTGTCTGCATTTTCTTAGTGCTTTTCCTTAAGTATACAAAAATACAAAACCAAAAGAAAAAAGGAACTACCATCCTAGTTCTTCAAAAATGTATACAGGTTTGGAGTTTCTTAACTCTTTTTTTCATCCGTTTTCCCCCTTCTTTTTGAATTTTTAAGACGTTTTTGGCAATTTCATTAATAAAGTACACTATTTTACAACTGAAATTGATGCAACACTAGTTCCAACCAATGACCAATAGTCAGATGTGAAAGCCAAATATCCAATCTGAAAACTCAACTGGAGGCTAACCAATAGGAAGCAACACAACAAGCATGTGGTGTAAATGAAGCTGCCCAATCAGGAGTTTGATATTAACAGGAACAGCCACCCTCAGTGGTCGGTGGCTCCTGTGGTTTGTCCAGCTTGATGTCAATCACTGTTGATGAGGTTAAGGTAAGTAGCACTTATACATGGTATATACATGCAGTCATTTGTTTCTTAAGTAATTCAATACACAGGCCCATAGCATACCATTCACAGACACACACAGGAACACATACACGCATATATACACACAATGCTGCAGAGTGATCTCTGAATCTTTCTAGAAATAAACTACATGGCAATACTTCATGTCCTACATATCCCTTTAAAACAGGTCAATTCCTGTACCTCTCCCCATCACAACCCCCTCATTCTCCCCTTTTTAATTTCCACCTCCTATGAGACCTACAGTATGCCTGCTACAGCTGAGAAGGTGGGACACTGCTCCCTGCTGGCAAGATGAGGCACAAACAATTCCTGCACTACCCCTGAGGCGTCCCTAGATGGCACTGTTGCTCCAGCCCATCCATGTGATGTCCTAGCCACATGCTGTCACTGCAATGACTGTGATGTTCAGAGGGGCGGACATTTATTTCCTACTCGTTGAACACTATTAGGCGTACATATGTATAAGTAATAAAAACCAAATGTCAGAGATAACACTGACACCAGCCCATTACAATACTGATGCCTGACAGACTTTGCCTAGGGGTCTATATACACGAAAAATGGACAATAAACTGCAATGCCAGCTGAGAACATTCAGCTAAGCCACTGTGGGATTTATGCAGCAGTTTTCGGAGTAAGGGTGGGCGATGGGCACACACAGAGCGCTGCCTGCCTCTGAACACTTTCATTTCTTGTGGACGGGTCAGGTCGGGCGGGCGTGGCCATCTGTCCTGAGGGAGCGAGCGAGTGAGCGAGCAAGCAGTGTCCAGTTCTACCCCACGGCGCCTTTCTACGCACATATTATTTACACACGCCGATCTGCCACTGGACTCTCCCACAGGGGCCTGGCACTCGGCGCTGGCCAAGGACACACCACCAATTACACAGGGCACAACCCAACAGGCTCACAGTCATGTGTGTAGGTGTATGGACATGGGTCTGGCTCTCTCTCTGTCTATGTACGTGTGTGTGTGTGTGTGTGTGTGTGTGTGTGTGTGTGTGTGCGTGTGTGTGTGTGTGCTGTCAGTGTATACGTGTGTGGCAATGCAGCTCTGAAGGTATAGTCAGTGTATAAGTGCATGTAAGTGTGCGTTTGTGAGTGTGTGTGTGTGTGTGTGTGTGTGTGTGTGTGTGTGTGTGTGTGTGTGTGTGTGTGTGTGTGTGTGTGTTTGTCTGTCCACGCCCTCTGCTCTCTTGCATGACTCTTCCCCATTACCAAACCAGATCAGCAGCCCTCTGACCCCTCCACCTGGAGAGATGAGACTGAGAGAGAGATAGAGATAGAGAGCCTCGAAATACATACAGTATATAAAG
Organism: Alosa sapidissima; assembly: GCF_018492685.1. Taxonomy (NCBI): domain Eukaryota; kingdom Metazoa; phylum Chordata; class Actinopteri; order Clupeiformes; family Clupeidae; genus Alosa; species Alosa sapidissima. Next base: position 27,671,550 of record NC_055968.1, on the reverse strand, counting down.
AGATAGAGAGAGAGAGAGAATGAGAGAGCAAGAGAGAAAGCTTTGACAGACAGTGAGAGAGAGAGAGAGAGAGAGAGAGAGAGAGAGAGAGAGAGAGAGAGAGAGAGAGAGAGAGAGAGAGAGAGAGAGAAAGAGAGTCAGAGGTAGGAGCCTTATGTTAAATCATGTCTTCTCTCGGTGGGCAGGCAGGCAGGCCATAGCGGCTGCAGTCTGGTTTCTCACTGCAGAACATCATCTACACAGCAGCAGCCTGCTGCCCAGGCCAGCACCCCCCTCCCCCCATTAACCCCACCCTGGACATCACCCTACACCTGCGCTACTGGACCCACTGTTGTTCTTTCCAAGAAATGGTGTGTGAGTGTGTTTGAGTGTATGTGTGTGTTTGAGGAGATACAACGCGTGCATGTGTGTGTGTATGTGTGTGTGTGAGAGTGAGAGAGAGTATGTGTGTGTGAGAGTGAGAAGCAGGGTGGGGGTGTTGGGTATATTACAGTAATTGCATTGGAGGGGGTAGGGGCTCTTATGGGGCTCCTTAAATCTCTTTTGCCAGAGTGCCAAAGAGCTCCACGGAATTCATTTAGAATCCAATTTTCTCCTTGAAGCAAAAAAGGGACAGAAGAAAGAAAGCATTTAAAAGGCCTGGAGGGAGGTGTAGAGGTAAGGTTGAGGTGCCGGAGAAGAGAGGTCACCGGGTGACCAAACGCAGGTCGGCTGGTTGTGTCCAACCACCAAGGGTGTGCCGCAGGGCTCAGTTTCTGGCTCCTCTTCCTCCGCTCTCTTCCTTACATCTCCTCTATCTACCTCTCCCTCTCTGTCACTCATTCCTCTCCTCTTCCCAACCCTACTCTTTATTTCTCACTTCTTTTCTTCTCTCTTTCTTATCCTCCTCTTTTCTTTTCCTCTTTCTCATTTTTTCCTCTCATATTCCTTTTTCCTTCCTCTCTCTCTCTTTCTCTTCTTTTGCTCTCATCTTTCTCAATCTCTTTTGTCTTTTCTCTCTTTCTCTCTCTCTCTCTCTTTCTCTCTGTCTCTCAGTGTCAAGTTGATCTTGATGTATTTTTAAGATTGTAACAAAGACATTTTTGAAATTCAAATTTAATTCTCTCTCTCTCTCTCTCTCTCTCTCCCTCTCTCTCTCTCTCCCTCTCTCTCTCTCCCTCTCTCTCTCTCTCTCTCTCTCTTCTTTTTCTCCCTTTGCTCCCAGAGGTTCCTTAGCAGAGGGCAGAGCAGAAGCTCACCGGGGGCCTTGACATCCCCATAAATCACCTGCTCTCCCAATACCTGCCTGACCGCAAGCCTCCCCACCTCCGCCACCACACACACACAAAAAAAGGCAATTACGAAAAATTGACCTCGTAAAATATTGTCTAAATATCTCCCCTGCCCCCTCTATCCATCTCCCATGTGTTTTTTTCTCTTCGCTAATGGAACCTAAATTGCCCATTGAAAGGGCCCTGCGATCGTACCTCTTTGTGTGGAAGGGAGAGAGAGCTGGACAACTAAATGTTTTTCTCTCTCCAAATCGGACCTCAGCAAAGCTGTCGGTCATGTGCAAGCCTGGCCGGTCCCAGTGTGCTGTTCCCAGGGAGCTCTCGCTGTGTGTTTATGTTTGCTTTTTTAACAGCGCTTCCACTCGCAGGATGAAAAACAGTGAGGAGGTCTTTTCAGTTGTAAACATCCCACGTTGTCAAGATGGCAAGGTTCTGAGATGAGAGGGAAAATAGAATTCCCATTCACTTCAATAAAAAACAACACCAGGAGGTTTTGTTTTATTTTTTCTCTGACTAAAGTTATGTGATATCTCTCTCTTCCTCTCCTCTCTCTCTCTCTCTCTCTGTTTTGCCGGGCTGAATCGATACCCAACCGAGCGCAATAACAACACAGAGGCGGCCGCTCCATTAAGATAGAGGTGGGACACGCACGGGTGGATGGGGGTAGCCGTTGCCCCACCGCGTCCATCACTCTGACAGCCTGTCATAAAACAAACCTCCCTTCCTCCATCCATCCATCTACTCCTTCCCATGCCCCCCCCCCTTTCATCCTCCTTCTCCTCTTCCACACCAGTCAGGACTGCCCCCCCGGTGCACTAATTGAGGCCTAAAACCACATCAAGCACAGGGAGAGTCTGCTGGGGTATAATAGAGCAAGGAATGGAGTGTGTGTGTGTGTGTGTGTGTGAAGGTATGTGGGAAAGGAGGTTGTTTCTGTATGTTAGTGTGTGTACATACTATGGGTGTGTGTCTGGGGGAGTGGGGTGGTGGGATGTGTGTGTGTGTGTGTGTGTGTGTGTGTGTGTGTGTGTGTGTGTGTGTGTGTGTGTGTGTGTGTGTGTGTGTGTGTTTGTGTGTCTGTGTGTGCTAGTATATTGGGGAAGGGGTATTAGTCTATGTGTGAGCTCTCATTATTGGGAGCTTTTCCATTTTTCTTGATGCTAAAACTTATAGTGGCAGAATAGTTGTCTTTAACACCCCATCTGGCTGGGGCTGGGGCCCTTCAAGCACATCATTATCAAGCTGAGACACACAGGTGCAAGTTCCTTAAGGTAAAAGCTTTCACTGCTGTACTTACAAACTTTTTGCTAGGACGCAAGGAACATTAAACACCTGTTATTCTCCCTCTAAAATAAATGGAAAAAAGTAACGTTGCTTTCATCAAACGGCAAAACCAGAATTAAAATGAACAGTGCTCTGCACTAACTGCGTGTTACCATAGAGATGGGGCTTGTGTCGTAAGGTAGAGAGGAGCAGCAGAGCAACAGAGAGAAAGAGAGAGAGAGGGAGAGAGAGAGAGAAAGAGAGAGAATGAGTGGCAGAGTCAGGGGTGAGCGGAG
>NC_055968.1:27661220-27663720 GCF_018492685.1 Alosa sapidissima | reverse complement strand
CCAAGCATCCAGATAAACAATTCTTTGAGTGTGATAACGGGAGATTCAGAGCCTCATTGTTGGCGCTTGATGAATTAAACAAACAGTGTGAATTACTACACGGCCTGTTCCTGTAAAGCTAACAACTTGTTGTAAATTAGCAGGCGGGGAAACAAACAGGCTTTTTCGCCTGGTATCTATTGTACGCGCCTACAATGGCCCTCTGAGGAAGCGCAGACTGGAAGTACAGTGGAGTCTTTCGTGTCAGCATCACCATTTATCACCATCTTGTTGTGTGTGTGTGTCTGTGTGTGTTTGTGTGTGTGTGTGTGTGTCTCTGTGTGTGTGTGTGTGTGTGTGTGTGATAGAGAGAGAAAATGAGTGTAGATGTGTGTGACTGTGTACTTCGGTACTTCAGTATGCTGCTGCGCTTATTTGTGGATGTTTGTGAGATTGTTTGTGTAAGCATAAATTTGTGTATGTGAGAAAGAGGGAGAAAAAAGGGGGAGTGCCTGTATGTGTGTGTGTGTGTGTGTGTGTGTGTGTGTGTGTGTGTGTGTGTGTGTGTGTGTGTGTGTGTATGGGAGTGTGTGTGTGTGCGTGTGTGTATGTGTGTGTGTGTGTGTGTGTGTGTGTGTGTTTGTGCGCATGTGTGTGTGTGTGTGGACGAGCGCACGCACAGCGTGTGTGCTCCCACACAACAAAGTGCACTCACTGCTCTTCTCTGCACTGCACTGTCATTACTCCGCTGAACGCCTGGTGTGCAGCGAGTGCTGCGTGCCACGCAGAAACAGTCCGTACGTTTGGGCATCAGAGCTGAGGGAGCCACGCACGCCAAGCGCCCTCCCGCTGGCACACCAGCACGCCCCCACTACCGGCCGAATCAGCATCCGCCTCTCCCCTCCAGACAGCGCACATTCAACACATTCAACACTGGAGTGAAGGCGGCTGAACCCTGAGGATTTGGCACGTTCAGCAGCGATAACTCAGAGAGGCCAATCACATCAGGGATGCAAGGAGCTCAGAGTACTAAGACAAACACACACATACACACACACACACACACACACACACACACACACACACACACACACACACAAGGAGCTCAGAGAGGGCCCCGCAGTGGTGCTGAGGACAGGGGGGTTCTGGTCAGCAGGAACAATGAGGAAGAAGAGAGGAGAAGAGGAGAGAAGAAAAGAGTAGAGAACAGAAGACAAGAGGACAGGACAGAAGAGAAGAGTAGAGTAGAGAAGAGAAGAGAAGAGAAGAGAAGAGAAGAGAAGAAAAGAGTAGAGAACAGAAGACAAGAGGACAGGACAGAAGAGAAGAGTAGAGTAGAGAAGAGAAGAGAAGAGAAGAGAAGAGAAGAGAAGAAAAGAGTAGAGAACAGAAGACAAGAGGACAGGACAGAAGAGAAGAGTAAAGTAGAGAAGAGAAGAGAAGAGAAGAAAAGAGAAGAGAAGAGAAGAGAAGAAGAGTTCGCTCCAAGAAGGCTCCTAAACTCTCATTCTGTTGTTACTGACCTTGTAGTTACTGACCCCATGATATGGTTGTCATTGGCCACGGGGCAAAGAAAAGCACAACACTGCCTCCCTCATGGTGCATGGCTGTGATTGGCACTTTGCTCTTACAGCTGTGCGACAGTAACGTGAAATGTGGGTGGAGGAGAGACTGGCAGCGACAGAGAGAAGGGCAGTCTGCCAGGTGGCGCTGAGGGGGTCAGCCTAAGGGGACTGACCGCATTCCTTAGTGCCAGTCTCCAGAGTGAAGCCCTGGTCTGTGCCTGTGGCCTCTCTCATGCAGAGGGAATATCAGCCTGAGACTAGACGTATTGGGCAAAAATCTCAGGGTAGTAAATCGGATGGAGAAAGACCAGCAGATTCACAAAATGAGAAGATTCATTCAGTCTGACTCTGCATCTGAAAAAAAGAACACCCTTTCTTAGTTGATGTGTATAACATTCAATATTCAGTGTGATGTCTCCCAGGCGATGTTGTGACAGAGAGCTTAACAGATTCGTTCATTCGTCATTCATTCATTCGGCATTCATTCCTTCGCAATCATCATGGCACACAAGCAGACGTGGGGTATGCAGAGCCCTTGCAATATAGCATGGGATACTTCTGTGGCTACTTTCACCGTCTCAACCACAGACCAGCTCATGGTGACGACTCTCTAGTGGCCTTTATGCTGTTTCCCACGGCAACCAGGTTCTGAGGAAGCAGCGGAGACGGACAGAGGGAGGGAGGGAGGGAGGAGTGGGGTCATGGAGTCCAGAGAGTTCTTTGATTGGCATCGGCATGACGATGGCAGTGGGCGAGCGCGTGTGCCACCATCTCCTCCTCCTCCGTTTCCTGCCACCCCCATGGCCCGCGCGCAACGCCACAGAGGCCCTGGACGGCATGGACGACGTGTTCTGAGCTTTAGACGTCAGTGCCGTTCCTCTCTAGGCTCCCGTCAGTGAGAGAGGGAGAGAGAGAGAGAGAGAGAGAGAGAGAGATAGCGAGAGGGAGAGAGAGAA
>NC_055968.1:27626220-27656220 GCF_018492685.1 Alosa sapidissima | reverse complement strand
GGGACACTGAATGGAGCCATTTGTCCTTGTGTATAATATTCACATTGAGCTTTTTACTGTAATTTCAACAGCAGTATAATCGCTTGTGAAGCAGAGCGGCCTATCAGACATTATAAAGATGTTCTACCATGAAACAAGCAAAATGCTAATGCACCCCCCCTGTCTCTCTCTCTCTCTCTGTCCGTGCTAGGAATAGAATGTGACTTTGTGGATGCAAACAGCGAGTGTTTTTTCTCTCCCATTAGGATTTCGATTGGAGCCGAGTGTTTGCAGACAGGTCCAAACAGCCACTTTTTTGTGGTGGGCGTCAGCCAAGCCCTGCCAGTGAGTAATCTGAAGCAGCGCCGCCGCAGATATCTGGAGCGGACCGTGACCATCTGCTGTCCCCCTTCTCCACGGAATTATCGGCCTCGGTGAACAAAAAGCGAGAGACTGATGGGCCAAGAAATAAACAAACTTTCTCTTCACAACAGCACAGCACAAACAAGCCATGAGAGAGAACACGAGAGGGAAGACAAAAACTTCCCTCTGACAAAAGGAGAGAGAGGGAAAAACTAATCACTTCCCCTACCACATGAAAACAAGACTTGTGTAAACAAATCCCTGATAGCATATTTAAAAAAGAAAAAAGAAAACGGAAAAAGGCGTCTTCACCCCGGCTGAATTAAAATGCAGCCGCGCCTGAAGTTATAATTTAGACGACTGATAAATTATTTTGCAGGAACTGCCTTTTCAAACGACCACAAAAGCTGTGGTGTCTCCGAGCATAACAAATAAGCTAATGAGCATAACAAAGAATGTTTATGACTGACACACAATTAGACAGAGGCGCGCTGAAGCCAGAAAAGAAGAGTGCAATTTCCCCAAACACCTCTCTCGCTCTTTGCTCTCCCCCCCCCCCCCCCCCCCCTCTCTCTCTCTTTCTCTTTCATGTTTCTGCTCATCCTCGGCTGTGAGGCTCCTGACAGGTCGCCCATCCCAGCCGTCACACACCCATCACCATGACGAGAGGGCCCTGATCTGAGCTCTTAGCCGTATCTCTTCGGCGCAGGCAGCTTGGCGGACGACCCCAAAGCCCGGGGCTTTATTAGAATCTATGCCCTGCCCTGGCCTGCCTCTCTCCTCGTCTCCGGAGTCCACTAACCGAATCGAGCTCAGGGTTTGCCCAGAGAACGAGGAAGAGGAGGAGGAGGAGGAGAAGAGGCAAAGGCCTGACCCAGCACTTCTGCCCAAGCCCCTCACATCAATCAGACCGCGTGGTCTGGGACAACGCCAGGCTGGTGGGTGTCAGTCAGAAGAGAGGGGTGAAACGGGGGAGCCGAGAGGAAGAGAGAGAAAAGAAGGGAAGAGGGAGAAAAGAGAGATGAAGAGAGAGATGAAATGAGTGTTTGTGTCAGTCCGAGGCGCCTCGGTTAACCAAAATCATTAAGACTGTGGATGTGTGTCTAAATGAAAATGCCAGGGAGGTCCATGATAGACAGAGTGGCACTGATAGCTAAACAATAAAGACAGAAATGGGGAGAATGAGAGAGAGAGAGAGAGAGAGAGAGAGAGAGAGACCAACACAAATAAACACAAGCAAGGGAGGAGGAATAAAGACAACGAGTGGAAACAAGTGTGGGATGGGGAGTGCACTTCAAGCACATCACCCCAGATAAAAGAGTCCCGCTGTCGTACTGGGGGCTTGTGAGGTGAGAGGGGGCATGTGTCGGGGGGTGTCGCTGAGATATGGAACGCTCTTTACCAGGCTCCACTCTCTCCTCCGTAATCCTGGCTGACATGATTCTGTTCCCTGCTGCTGGCTTAACACACTAAATTTAATTTGTACCAGATTAGATGCATTGCGTTTGTTCATTTGTACATGGTGGCTGCCCCTCGCGCTCCACAGCCCACACAACACACCACACACACACAAATTACACAAAAATCTATTACAGGCTCAATCAATGAAAGTTCTAGGCAGGCTTTAACAGTAAGAATTAATCCCTCTCTCTCTCTCTCTCTCTCTCTCTCGCAGACTGTACTTCTCTCTCTTCCTCTTTGGCACTCATTCCCACACAACCTTTCTCTCTCATGCCATCCTTCTTTTATTCCTCCCTCTCTTTTTCTTTCTCACCCTCCAGTTCACACTCCAGTTCTCTTCCACAGCTTCCCTCTCACCTCTCCTCTCTCTATCTCTCTCTCTCTCTTTCTCCTCACGCTCTCTCTGTCCCTCTCTCCTCCAGTGTGATGTTTGTGGAGAGCTAACCAGGTTCATTATCGCCCCCGTTATTCCCCTCCATGAGCCGGCCCAGCCACGTCACATTTCATTACAGTAGCGCAGGGGACATCCGAGCGCCGTGGCTATAATATTCAAATGGATTCCTCGCCGCGTACTGCTGAGCCCCCCGGATTCGCTATCGATCTTGAATATGATTAATTACCCGCACATTGACGCTTCGCTCTGCCAAAACCCGTCCCAACTTTTATATGAAGTGTCAAGCGAAGACCTGCCAGAGAGAGAGAGAGAGGGGGGCGCCTTTGGAATGCTAATGGCTTTTCGGGAGCCACTTTTCGGGAAGCGTTGAGTGTTGCTAGTTTCACGTGTTGAAGTCCTTTTCCAGAAGCAACGAAAAGAAAGAAAATGAAAAAGAAGATTTTCAAGAAAATGAAAAGAAGCCTGTCCTTCAAAATGTGCAAACAGACAAATAGCTGGGGATATTGTGGCCACTAATGTAGCTCAGGGAACTTCAACAAGTCCAGAAATTACAGTTCTCCACGCGAGAGGAACTTCGATAAGTCGTTAATTATGGGATGGGTTTCGGGGGTAATTTGCAAGGCACGGATGAATGAGGCGGCCTGTGAGATGGTTGGCGCAATGCTTCATGGCTGCGAAACATGACCTCTGGCCTTGGCGGGTGTTGGGGGTCAGCCTGGGCTGGCAGCCGAGCGGAGCGGATCACTGGACCTCGCTGACCACCCGCTGGAGCGGTCAGCTGTGACGGAGTGAGCAGGTGAAGCAAGAGGTAAAGCGGTTTAGGGGATGGATGACTGCCAAAAAGGAGTAAGCATTCGAAGCCATATAAGGGTTATTCATAAATGATGAGGGACATTTTTTAAACCCCCAGCATCTCTTTTCCTCTCTTTCTTTTTCTCTCTCACTTTCTATCTACTCTCACACACATACACACACATAGTTTTCTTTCTTCGCAAAACACACTTGCGTCTGCACACATTCACAGCAACCATTATATCAGCAGTAAAAACTGCACATTACAGGCACTAATTGCCTTGTAGGCATTGGACATCAGCATTTTTCAGCACAGCTGGTGCAGCTCCTGCCGAGGCAGTCAGGGGGAAAGAACAGGAATAAAGACTTTGTGCAGCCACAGGCTTCAGCCTGCACTTCACTGCCTTCACTGAGAAGCAAGAGCCAAACAAGACCCTTTTGACGCAATAATCCACACAGTGCCACTTGTCCTTCATGATCAGGAAATCCATACAGACTTCTGTGTTCAGCTCCTGTAGGCATCTTGCGTTTGAAAGCCAACTCTCGGAAAGTGTCTGGTTGGCCAACAAAGCTCTAGCAGTCGGTGCAGGGGCATAAAATGTACTTCATGACAGTGGGGGTGTCATGGAGCTCTTAGGAAATCAGTGCTGCAGAGAGGAGGGGAAAGGAGGTATTTCCACTGTTGTTCCCCACTGCTGAGTTAGCAGCAGCAGTCCCCCACTGGCTCCCTTCGTCCATGTGGGAAACCTTCACTACTGCCTATTTCTGCCATAACGGAGGACCAGAAAGAGGAAGTGATCGTCTACACACATCTGGGGCGGGTTATGAGGGCTACTAGTTGAGTTGGAGCGATGAGCTGACAGGCTAACAAGCTTACTGCTTTCCAGGATGGTCCATCAAAGCATTGCTGGCCTCCAATCAGGCTTGTGCAAAATTCCAGAATTGAATTGAAACTGGCTCTTAAATTCCAATTCAATTCTTGAATTTCACTTGCATTTCAATTGAGGTAGCAAAACAGGAAGCAGAATTGCAATTCGAATTGTGCACAACCCTGCCTCCAATTAAGCTTCATATATGCATGACACAGTCACACAGCGAGAAGGTGACTGCTGGGGACGGTTCTCTCTGGGGGTTACCAATTACCAGTTTAACCAATTACAGCTGTACGTGCGTCATTTACCCACCTCTGCCGGTGAAGGTGAGGGCATCGCGCATCCGACCGTGCGGCGGACGCCCACGCCTGGCTGACCACTGACCACTGTCCCTGCCGCGCCCGCCATCTAAAAAGAGGGCCACTTAAGCCGTGCTGCGAATGCTCCGCGTGCATTCAGCAGGGGTGGCGCCGGAGGTCTCCGAGCAATCAGCCGCCGTTTTAGCTTCATTTGAACCAGAGCGAGAGGTACTAAAAGGGTTTTAGGCGCCCGGGTATTTTTGGTACACTGGGTCTCACAGTTAATTTGAGATGCAGAGGAGAAGAGCAGAGGAGAGCGGGTCCATTAGAGGCCGAAGGAAATCGTGTCCGCTGCTGCCGGAGAGGAAGTACACTCCTCTTCTTCCTCTGTATTAATAACACACACACACACACTGTCTTGCCTCTGTGCCTGTGTTTGCTAATACCACGTGTAATGTATTTGGGTCATTTGTGATACACCAGTGCTTGATATAACTGAAGACGAGCCACGCCAGTTTAGAGCACACCACAGGGTGTTCATACCTGCAGCTTCGAGAGGGAGAGACAAGAGCGAGACTGAAGTGAGAAATATCCAGTCTCAGGTGAGATCCTGCCACAGCTCTCGTGCTGCATGCTGAGACTGGAGACGTGGGAGGAGATGCTGGGCACCTCATTAGGTCACCCAGACACACACACAAACACACACACACACACACACACACACACACACACACACACCCCTCAACTGCACCGCTACTGCCCCCACTTGAGGCCATCTGGCCCCACACACGAGCTCTCGCCTTCTCCTTCTCTGTCTGGACGTGGCATCTGCCCTGCTGCCGGCATCTCAGTGCTAAAATTAAGGGTTGTCTGTCTGCGTGCGGGGCGATAGAGGTCGGCTATCACCACGGAGACGGAGGCGAGAAACCACGGAGACGAGGACCCTGGAGGGAAGAGACATCCTTGTTTACCAGCGAGCCTGGAGCAGGATCTCTGAAGAGGGGAGATGGAGGGGGGGGGGGGGGGGGGTGCTTTTCACAGCCAGACTGTCTGAGGAGATCGAGGCGGTTGGAGGGCCTGAAAATGGCTGTGGTGGGTTTTAATTAGGAGTGGTAAAACCAGCTGAATCAATCCCACATCCGAGACATCTCACACACAGAGCACGTCCAGGGGGGAAAACACTTAGAGGAAATACTACCACTCTTCTCCCTGTTTGGGGGATGATGGTAATGAATTTGTGATCAGCTCTGGCTGTGTGGAAGCCATAGAGGACGTTAGAGGCAGCAGGTGCTGGTCATTAAAGAGCTGGAGGGGCAGTTAAGGTGTAAATGTGCCTAGGGTTGCCTACTGGTGGCAAAGCCTGCAAGGTTGTGACTCTCCTTCAGGTCACTGCTCTGATCTCCATCATCCTCAACTCTCCTTTTCCCTATTCCTCATCCTCTGTCTCTGTTTCTCTACCATTCTCATTTCATCTCTTCTCTCTCACTGCTCTTTACCACTTTTTGTCTTTTGTCTGCCTTTTCTGTGTCATTCGTTCATCTCTTTCCTCCTTTTTCCATCCCCCCTCCTTCCCCCCCCCCCCCCTCATGGTCGCTCCCTAGCCAGCTCAGTCTCTAAACTCCTCTCTCCTCTGCAATCCCTCCATTTTCTCATTACCTCCCCTTCTCACTTCCATTTCCCAATGTTCTCCCCACTCTATTAACCCCACTCCTCTCCTTAAAGCACCTCACACGTCCCATTTGAACCTCCCTCCTCCACTCTCTCTCTCTCCCTCTCTCTCTGTCTCTCTCTCTCTCTCTCTCTCACTCCACTATCTCCCCCTGCACTCACATGGCCTCTCAGACACTTTAAGACTGAAATTAAGGTCACTGCGGTGCAATAACAGACCAGGGTCAGGCCTCGGCTCAGGAGAGATGGCTAGATATCACCTCACCTCCACCCCCCAGATTTTGACTGGCGGGAGTCCAAGGGTATTACAGTAACTTGGGTGAAGATACGGTTCCACTACAAAATGTCAAAGGATAGATATACTGTAGATATATAGGAGATATGGGGCAGCCGTGGCCTACTGGTTAGCGTGTCACTGCGCCGGGATTAGTGTGTGCTTCACCTCACTGTGTGTTCACTGTGTGCAGTGTGTTTCACTAATTCACGGATTGGGATAAATGCAGAGACCAAATTTCCCTCACGGGATCAAAAGAGTGTATACACTTATACTTATACTTATACTTAAATAGGGGGGCCAAATGAAGACCACTGCCATGGTTGTGCAACTAGCAGTTAACAGATACTTTATAAAATCCAAAACTATGTACAGAATTGTACGCCCATATGCTGTATATGCTGTAAGTATACTCTTCTGGCGATATGTGCGTTCCAAAGGTATAGAACCCACAAGGTCAGCACCTTGCTCAAGCAGCTGAGTTAGTGGAACATTCCGGAACAACGGTGCTCACCTCTTGTCTGCCAGGTCAGTCTTGTTGCCCACAAGCATGATGATGACGTCGCTCCCCCTCTCTGTTCGCACGTCGTCGATCCATTTGGAGGTCTGCTGAAACGAGTTCACATCTGGCCGGAGAGAGAGAGAGAGAGAGAGAGAGAGGGACACGGGAGACATTAACGGCTGGTCCAGCGGCCCGTCGCCAAGGGAACGCTTGCCTCATTCAAATGTGTCCGTCTCAAGGAAACGGTCCAACACGATGAGCCATTCATTATTCATTCTGACAATCTTCAGACTAATTTCCCAGACTAATAAATACAGAGAGAGAGGGAGAGAGAGAGAGAGAGAGAGAGAGAGAGAGAGAGAGATGCAAAGTAATAGAGGAAGGGTGAATAGTTGTCATACAATTTATTGGTGGCTTTAGATGCAAACTGTTTTGCTTTACCTTTGCTCTTCATAAATGTATCTCTTTTAAAATGCTGTAAAATGCTACGCCAGCCGCACTGCTAGCAATATTTGACAGGCGAACTCAACCTACACAGGCTTAAAGCACTGTGGGGGCTACTTCCCATTCCAGCGCCAAGTGGGGAAGTTCTGTGGAGATGTTCACAAACCAGCTTAATCTTTGATGGAGAGACATGTTTTAACATCCTAACAAGTGTGTGTGTGTGTGTGTGTGTGTGTGTGTGTGTGTGTGTGTGTGTGAGTAGTAGAAGCTGATAAAGTCTACACTGCGCTGGCGGGTTGTAAGCCCACGGTTGGTGCTGCGGGGGGATTGACGCTGGGCGGACTCCAGAGGAGGTGCTATCACTGCAGCTATCGCTAATACATTCCGTTTGACCTCGGCGCCCCCGGGTGCAGGAGCAGGCGTCTCCCTGCGTTCTAAGCAGCGCGAGTAACACATCACTCGGCTCTGACAGCGAAGGCCTCGTCTGCAGCTTCAAGGTGAAAATGAATTCCCTCCTCCCTTCCTTCCAGAGTGCACTCCCTCTCTCTCTCTCTCTCTCTCTCTATCTCTATTTCTTAGCCTCTTGTGTTCTTCCTCGCTCTCTCTCTCTCTATCATTGTCTTTCCTCTTGCATCCATTCCTCTGTCTCTAGGGGTGGAGCAGCCATGTTTTGCCTATGAAATGAGTTTGGCAAGCCATCATTCTGCTGAGGGTCATCCTAAACCGACCAGCAAAGCCATTACACTTCAGCCCCTTATGGCCACAATGGGACTGAAAGACAATAAACCTGTCAACCTCTTTATTGTGAAAAATAAAAACAAACCTGGTGTCACGCTCAAACACACATGCACACACACACACACACACACACACATACACACAAACACCCATGGGAGATCATTTACAAGGGACATAATGCTTAAACAAGAGCAATAACAGAGAATTAAAAACCAAAACTATATAAAGTCGTTATGCAGCTGTGATGCATGGCACATTGCACATTGATGAACATCACCGTTGATCACCACCACAACATGGCCGACATGAGAAATGAGGCACCATAGCTGCCTGGACTTCGGGTAGAAATCAGAGCCCAATTCCCGTCCACGGCAGAGAGACAGGCAGGGATGGTCAATCACTATAAAACTGATTTATACTAACATAAAACAGCAGCCCACTTCATATCTGTTCATTATCATAATGTTACATGGCTTTTACAGCCGTTGCCTCAAGCACTGCTTCAGAGAGCAGGAGACAGGCCACCACTGCAGACAAGATCTGAGCCTTTTTACAAGAAATCAGTGATGAGAGAGAAAAAGATGACAATGTGAGGGGGGGGGGAGAGAGAGAGAGAGGGGGGGGGGGAGAGAAATAAAAAAAACTCCATTCTGTCTTGATAGTACACTGAAAGTGTTATTGGCTGAAGTCTGTGTGAATGTGTGTTGGTGTGAACCCTTATGCTTCCATAGGTTTGTATGTTTGTGTGTGTGCATATGTATGTGTTTGATTATGTGTGTGTGTGTGTGTGTGTGTGCGTGTGTGTGTGTGCGTGTGTGTGTGTGTGTGTGTGTGTTGCCTACTTGTGATGTCGTAGACCACGACGGCCACAGTGGAGTCTCGTATGTAGCTGGGGATGAGGCTCCTGAAGCGCTCCTGGCCTGCCGTGTCCCACAGCTGCAACCGCACCTGCGCAGGACAGACAGACACACACTGCGCTTATGTTTAAGTCATACAATACAAGCGATCTCTATCCTACACACATAGTACACACACACACACACACACACACACACACACACACACACACACACACACACACACACGCACACACACACACACACACCATCACCACCACCACCACCACAAGAAAAGTGTGATAGCAAGTGTATACTAACAATCACAAACAATTAAAAGCTTTGCTTTCAGATACACACACACACACACACACACACACACACACACACACCATCACCACCACCACAAGAAAAGTGTGATAGCAAGTGTATACTAACAATCACAAACAATTAAAAGCTTTGCTTTCAGATACACACACACTCACACACACCATCACCACCACCAGCACAAGAAAAGTGTGATAGCAAGTGTATACTAACAATCACAAACAATTAAAAGCTTTGCTTTCAGACACACACACACACACACACACACACACACACACACACACACACACACACACACACACACACACACACACACACACACATTTTAACTACATTCTGCTAAAGACACACGTACGCAAAAAGAAAATGTATTAGAAATACCCTCTCAAACACAACAACACACCACAGGAGACACAGAATCGAGAATTCTGCTTTCAGAAATTTAAACAGCACACAAACACACACACACACACAGACACACAGACACACACACACACACACACACACTATTCACAGTACAAACAACATCTCCTTCCACCTACGCTTGCTCCATCTCAAGGTTGTCTTATGTAAAGAAGGTGCCCCCGGTTGTAAAAAGACAGGCTGTCTGACAGCCGAAACCTTTAGCGCCGTCAAACCGTTTTCGGAATATATAGCGAGCAGCCCAGTACAAATAAAAGCATCTCTTCACGTAACAGCCCCTAAGGTGACTATGGCGGATCCAGCCAATTAGTTTTAAGAGAGTGAGAACTTCATTTTCAACACAGCCGTGTAAAATTAGACTGCCGGAAGAGATCAAAAACAACAATAAAAAAGCAAATGTTAACAGAGGTGTTTTCTTACTGAGGAGCTTACCGTTCGGTCCTCCAAGTACATGGTCTTTGACAAGAAGTCAATTCCAATTGTTGCCTGCAATGAAAAGAGATAGAACGGTGAGTTTGTGTCAGGTTGTGCAACAACAACAAATGAACAAGAACTCCAATTAAAATATGTACCGGTAAACATCTCATACATCTCATATCTAAAATGAGAAAGATAGCATTATGGAAGAAGATTATGACAGCAAATGAAGATAGATTGGTTTAGGTAGGAGGGAGCTCATTGCATACACTCTCACACAGCTAATGTCATGGAGGGTTTGCAAACAAACACTTCATTCAAACAGAGGCAGTGAGACAGGTTTCAAAGCCTGACAGTCTGTTGTGGGAATATTTCAACTGCGCATCACAAAGCTGCCCTTCAAACACAAGATGCATTTACAAACGGCCACTGGTGGCCAGAGAAGCAACCCCGACTGCCCCCTGGCAGCCTCTCTGACCTGGAGCAGGTGATTAAAACGCCAGGCTGTGGAGTGTTTTCATTATCTGCCTTTGACTGGAGTAATGAGATGACAGAATGATCATCCTCTCACTTTCGTGTGTGGCACGTGTGTGACTGTGTTTGTGACCATGTGTGTGTGTGTGTGTGTGTGTGTGACCATGTGTGTGTGTGTGTGTGTGTTTGTGACCATGTGTGTGTGTGTGTGTGTGTGTGTGTGTGTGCTTCTGACTCTCAACAGTTACCTACAGCCGAGGACATAATGGATGTATGGACACCCCCAACCCCGTCTCCCTTCCCCAGTAAGGTGTGGCCGAACAACTGACCTTTCCGATGGGGGATGGCAGAGGGTCGCACCGCAACTCAAGGACACCAGGACACACACACAAGCCATAACTCACACAGCCGTGACTTCATTAAGCGCTTCTCTAACCTCAACCGGTTTAATTACCTGGCTGGGAATAGCCCATCTCATGGTGAATAATCGTAGTCTCAAGGCAAAAGTCACCATGAACAATTACTGAGCAGTGCACCAACTGTATGGTCATTTTACTCTGATCCAAAAGGGCTCTAGTTCCGACAGACTTGCAGATTTCATCATTTTATTAAGTGTTTACTTTTGCATTTTTCTTATTATGAATTACACTCATTTTTTTATCTTTTACAATGTTCTTTGTGTTTGTTTTCACCTGCTTGCCTGAAAAGGAAGCCACAATCTGTTTCTCCTGCATTCCTCACACCCAAATAACCGTCTTTAATGTCCTAACCTCTCCCCCGTGTGGCGATATAGTCACTAGGGGCCAGAAGGAGTGGCCTCCTGTTTGGAACTCTGTGCGGATGTCAGGAGAGGCTCAGAGTCCTGTGTGTTTATTGGGGTGGGGGCCTGGTCAGCTGTGTCTTAATCCCCCTGCGCAGCAGATAGCCTTAGGACGCTAATGCTAACACAGAGGCTAATCCTACCACAGACCAAGGAGAGAGAGAGAGAGAGAGAGAGAGAGAGAGAGAGAGAGAGAGAGAGAGAGAGAGAGAGAGAGAGAGAGCTGGATGGCTGCTGAAGCACAAAATAACTGATAATGGAGGAGAACAGAGGGGTGAGTGTGTGTGTGTGTGTGTTTGTGTGTGTGTGTGTGTGTTTGTGTGTGTGTGTGCCCCAGATGACATTGTGCTGAGATGCGGAGAGAATCCTAAAGGATTTGTTGCCTCATCATGGTGCTCACTCATTTTGCTGAGTCACGATGAAGACAGTGCAACGTGACGTCTATTACAGATTCTTCACTGGATAAATGTTTGATGCAGATGCTATACAAAGGTATGGCATCTTACTTGCTCCCTTCATGATGCAACCCATCTGGCTGCTCTCCACTGAGAGATGAGATATGATGAGATAGGCATATGCTTTTGTACAACAAGGACAGGCAGTGGGAGAAGGATAGAGTGAGAGAAAGGGAGAAAGAGAGGGAGGGGAGAGAGAGGTTCTGTCCATGTCCCAGGATACAAAGCATACACAGACTGATTGCCTCCAGCTTTAAGTGCTGTGTAATGTAATTAGCATAATTCAGCTCTGTCAAAACCAGGACTTGCTTTTTGCATCTGCCTTCCAATGCTCTCATCTCTCTTACCAATAGCTCAATGTAACCTTAAGTATAACAGAGTTCCTTTCAATAGCTCTGTCTTGTAATATTTTGCTGCAATAGTTTGTTTTCTGCAGGTGTCATCTCCGTTGTTTCTAGACTGCATATAGGGTATATTTTGCAGCTGTAAGCATGCAAATGTGTGTGTGAGCACCTTTGGTTGTGTAAAAGTCTAACATTTCCCCAAACACTGCATGGATACTTCTGATTTTATGTGTCCATATGTGCATGTACACCCTTGAGTAAGTGTGTGTACAGTATGTGTGTGTGTGTGTGTGTCCGTCCATATGTGTGTGTGTGTGTGTGTCCGTCCATGTGTGTGTGTGCATGTGTACACAGGAAGCACTCCTGCTCCATCGCTCCACAGTTGGCCATCAGCAGCATAATCACGCAGCCCGTTTCCCTGGCGATGCCAACCGCTGAGGTGCCTGGCAACTGGAGCAGAGTTGCTATGCCATCTCCAGTTAAAGAGGCTGGGCTACACAGACAGGGCCCTCTGCCACTGCTACCTCCAGCCCAAAGCCCTCCACCCTTTGCCACAGATGTCTGCCACCATTTAGTTTTATATATATATATATATATATATATATATATATATATATATATATATATATATATATAAAATGCCACTTTATGCTATCTAATATGAGTCATGTAACTATATATGCCTCTATGAGTCAGCATACATTCCCAAGAGAATTACTTTTAAGTATATGATTACCTGATTAAGAGAACAATGCTACATTACTTTATTTATCTCTTGTTTGAGAGCAGGTACATAAATGGTGAAGCCAGAGTTTGCAGCTGAGTTCCTCGTTTAGGGATTCAGATTTAGAAAAGAATCGAAATGGAAATGTTCAGTGATTAAGTAAGCAACTTCTCCACCAAGAGCAGTTGAGAGAAAGCAGATTAAGCTAGTCAAATCCTTGTACTCAACACTGTCAAGATGAAAGTGAGAATAGGTGTTTAAATGTTTCTTTTTTCTTCCACTCTCTCTCTCTCTCTCTCCTCTCTCTCTCTTTCTTTCTTTTTCTTTCTCTGGCTTTTGAACAGCAAATAGCAAGAGGCTTCCTCCAGCTGCTGGGTTAAATATAGAAATTCTACACAGTGCGCTCGCATGAATAAAAGTGCAGAAATTATTCATAAGCGCTTTAATTATTAACCATCACACACATCATCGTTAAAACACACAACGCACATCCTTTTTCCTGCCCGGCTCTTCTAGCCAGTTGAAAGAGAGGAGAGAACAATGTCAGAGAAACACCTCTCTCTATTCCTCCTCCTTTACTCCCTCCCTCCCTCCATCTCTCGCTCCCTCCCTCCCACGCTGAATATCTGAGGTCTCACACTAATATTGATCCCATAAAACTTTGTTGTGTCTCAGCAGAAGTCGCTGGGCAGCTTAGCGCTTCGATTGGCACGTGTGAGTATCTGAGACTTCCGCCGACATCACATCACAATCCTCACCACCATGAACATCGCCCGCGACTCGTGCCAAGTTGACACGGTTGAGATAGAAACCCCAACCCCCTAGCCCCACCTCTGTCCATCCCTACCAGACTGCTGTCTCGTCAGGAGCAGAGAAAGCGAGCGAGAGAGAGAGAGAGAGAGAGAGAGATAGAGAGATATATATATAGAGAGAGAGAGATAGAGAGAGAGAGAGAGAGAGAGAGAGAGAGAGAGAGAGAGAGAGAGAGAGAGAGAGAGAGAGAGAGGAGAGAGAGAGAGAGAGAGAGAGAGTGTTGAGCTGCTGTTTGGGAGTGCCAGAGAGAAAACAGCCATTTGTCTGTGCGAGGACGAGGCAACACATCCGTGAGGCCAGGGACCTGTCACGACACTCTGCATTTCTAATGGCCTGCCTGTGGGCACGGGAGCTTTCCCCTGGCTCATACGCACACACCTCAATGCTACAGGGCAGAGGGAGGGATGGAGGGGGGGGGGGGGGGGGGGGGGGGGGGAGGGAGGGGGGGGGGGGAGTGGAGGAGAGAGAGAGGAGGGAGGGAGAGATGGATGATTGATGGTCAGATATTGGGTAGGGAAGTAGGGAAAGGGAGGAAGAGAGAGAATGTAAGAGGAAAGGGAAGAAAGACAGAATGGGATAGATACTGTAGATAGATAGATTAAAAAAGAGAGAGAGACAGAGAGAGAGAGAAATTTTGAGGGAGGACATTGGACTAAAAAAGGCAGAGATGGAGAAATAATTAGCTTCCGTCTGGCCCCTACTCCCAGCATCCACCCTGCTAAAGGGCAGCTGGAGGGGGGGAGGAAAAGAGGGCAGGATGGATGGAACCTGGGAAAGACAGATGAGATAACAGAATAAGAGAGGGAGAGAGAGAGGGATGGAGGAGGAGGAATAGATAGGGAGTAAGCAGGGAGTGCTGAAGGGGTCTAGGAGGACCACAACCTTAATCATTATAACTCATTCATTTTTCATGGGCCACCTTATGAAGGAATTCTGGTCTCCTCTCTACGTGCTGTTCATGTAAATGTCTCAAATACCTACAAGCTTGTTAATTTTGTTGCATTTCATCCAATAGGACAGTCCTTGACAAAACCTAATGTGTAGCAAGAATGATAAGAACTTGCTCAAAGCTACTGCCGGCAATTTTTTCTAAACAAGTACTCGCATGAAATTGGCATGGAGAGTCCCATTAAACCATGAAATTCTCTGACAGCAGCACCAACAACAGGAAAAAAGAATGTTCTTTCTGGTCCATCTAACACCCTCACCCCCTCTGTCCACTGCCCCCCACCCCACCCCCCCTCCCCATACACACATTCATCTGAGTGAGACGTGTCAGTGCCGGCACCGAGTCTCACCCCAGCTGCCACTGGCACCGTGCCCACCTGGCAGTCACCATAGGTCAGCCGGCATCTCTGCAGATGGATGGCATTGCAGCAACCGACAGCATTTAATTAAGCCGTATTGATCAAGCCCGTTACAGTCCCATGCAGATGTAGCGAGAGAGAGAGAGAGAAAGAGAGAGAGAGAGAGAGAGAGAGAGAGAGAGAGAGAGAGAGAGATGACGTCATGGGCCATCAGTGTGATGAACAGGTTTTTAAAGCGTGCCTGCCTATGAGGGGCATCCGTGATGGGGAATACGGATGAGCCTAACAGGGTTCGGGGTGTGTGAAACGTCTGGGCAGAGTCATGCGACGATATATTTTTCCGTCATGGCAGAACAGGGCCAATTTAGGCTCATTGATTGGTGTGAACATGTGACACGTCCAGAGAGGAAGAGGATAAGTTGTCCAAGGGTGGAAGGGGGGGGGGGGGGGGGTTGCATGAGGGGAGGGGAGATGCATGAGTTGCCCCAGAAACAAGCAGGATCGATGGACCTATCGGAGGTCATTTCCTGAGTAACTGAAAGATAGGCTTGTTAGCCGATGGACTCGGTGGGAAGAGTGTTGCTTTATCTGTATCTCTAAGTCAGCATCTGGCAACTGGAAGCCATTCGGGATCGTTCACAGCACAGCCTCCCTTGTTCATCCCTATTAGCTAACTGTGTGTTAGTGCTGTTCCCTCTAACACCTCTAACCGATGAGAGAAACTCGCAGACACACTAGCAGAGCAACACGAGGAACAAGTGGTGAGGAATCACACATTAGAGCTGAAGGCTAAAAACAACAACACTAACTGAAAAGCTGCAATTACCATATGAGCTTTAATCAGGAAATGCAAATAGAGGGTTTTTTGTCAGGAACATTGAGTCAGTGAGTTAAAAAGCTACTCTCTCTTTCTCTGTGTGTGTGTGTGTGTGTGTGTTCTGTTCCAGCTGAAATAAGCAAAATGAAGACGTGTTCTCTCTCCTCCCCCTCCCACCACCTCCAGTTTAATCACTTCTCTGCTCTCTATCCCAATTTCTCTCCTCTCTTCGCCATCTCCTCTATTCTCTCCATTTCCCTCTCTTCTCCTCCTTTCTGCTTTCCACTCCTCTCATCTTGCCTCACGTCTTCTTTCCTCCTAACTTTTCTTCTGCCTCTTTTTCTCTCACACATTCTCTTCTCTTCCTCTGTCAGTTCTCTGCATCCTTTCTCTGGCTATCATCCCTTCCTTTCTTCTTCATTTCTTCTCATCATTGCCCTGTAATACTCCACTGTCCACTTCCTGTCGCATCCTCTGCCTTCTGCTCCTCCTCCACTTCATCTTCTCCTCTCTTTTAACTATGGACCTCTGCGTCTCCTGCTTGCTGTCCATCTACTGCCCCTTCTTCCTGACCTCCTCTCCTCTAATCGTCTTGCATCACTCTCTCCATCCCCCTCCTCCTCTCTCCTCTCCTCATTCAATCCCTTCCTCTCCACTGCCCTCACCCAAGCACTGGCTCTGCGGCGGTCACACTCCACTGCTCCTGGTCTGAGTGACAGCTGAGACAGGAGTGCTGGTGGTAATGGTGGTGGGGGTAGCACATCCCTCTCTCTCTCTCTCTCTCTCTCTCTCTCTCTCCCCAGAGGCCCTGCACACGCTTCAGCACACTCTCCTCCGCTAGTCCCTCCCTCCCTCCCTCGGTGGTGGGGAGATGGAGAGGAGGCCACTGCTGCTGCTACTGGTGGTGGTGCTGAGGCAGGGGAATGAACATATGAACATGGACATCATGGAGCCAGGGAAGGCCTCATTCATATGTAATGCTGTTATAACAGTGGACGGGTTGTCAGTACTGTTGTATGTGCATGAATCTTTATTTATTGTTTTTTTCTTCTTTCTTGTAGTTCTTTATTACTTGTATTTTCGCTCCAACACAATTATTGCAACTATTTATTATTTTACTCAGACTGAAGCTGCTGTTTTCTTATCAGTGTTAATTGCGGTGTGGGTTTGTGTTGTATGTCCTTCATGTGATGTCTTCCTGTTGCATCCAAATTGCCCTTTTTGGGACAAAGAAATAAACTGAACTGAACTGAAGGAGTTCCTCCACAGTCCAGCACAGGACATAAGATAT
This sequence comes from Alosa sapidissima, assembly GCF_018492685.1. NCBI lineage: Eukaryota > Metazoa > Chordata > Actinopteri > Clupeiformes > Clupeidae > Alosa > Alosa sapidissima. The sequence goes on along the minus strand of NC_055968.1, from coordinate 27,639,386 downwards.
CAGAGGGGACAGATGGAAGCAGAAAAAGGAGATAAAAGCAAGCCAGTGAAAACGGGTAAAAATAAGCTTGTTTTCACCGTAAAATAGCGATGTTAATGAATGATGTTAATGCAAATATAGTAACAAACTGTAGAAGCCTGTTTAATTTCTGCTGTTTTCTGTTGCCATTGGCAGTGATTCAAGAACGCAGCTGAGAATTCCAATGCATCCTCTGTGTTCTCATTTATTGATGGGCTGCTTAGGAGGTTTGTGTTTACATGTTCTTCTGCTGTCAGCATCTAATGTATAACACCAAGCTTCCTGTATGCTCTTTGGTCTACTGCCTCAGCTAATGAGGCTCTTCCTTATGGATCAGGTCTTTGCAGAGTGCCATAAGCTACCGTTAAAAGTACTATGACAACCTGTTTTATGATGCCCTCATTCCCTATGACGGGCTGACTGGTGTTCTAGTGTCTAGTTCCTGTCCTTAAAGTATCAGTTGTCTACATGTAGGAAGCCTGTTACTTTCTACAATTAAAAAACTTCTAGAAAAAAACGACTTTTTTTACTTGAAAGGAATGAATGACGTCAGAATTGAACAGTTGAGCAATCCCCATTTAGAATGGTGTGAGAATCGCACAGAAGGCATGGACGTGTCATGACTGGCCAATCAGAGAGATTAAAAATCTTGTTAGGCGCTTCAAACCCCTGGCACATTCACGTGCTGTTATGCGCAATCTGATTTCCACTGATCCCCAAGCTGACATATGGGTAAACAGCCCCCATAGGCTCAACCCTCAGCAGTTATTAAGAGGAGAGAAATGCCCTTTGAGTGTGTGTGTGTGTGTGTGTGTGTACTCGACCGCGTCTGCCACTGAGAGAGCAGCGGCGAGAAGGCGGGGAGAGAGTCGTGGGCACGGAGCACGGAGCGAAGAGGTTTAATTAACGAGCCGCCGTCTCTGGAGCTTGTTCAGGGAGGGCACTGAGTGTGTGTGTGTGTGTGTGTGTGTGTGTGTGTGTGTGTGTGTGTGTGTGTGTGTGTGTGTGAATGTGTGTGAATGTGAATATAAAAGTGTGTGCGTGTGTGTAGTTGTGGAAGTGTGCATATGTGGGGTCGGGGGGCTGGCACCAGTCAGTGGCACATGTCACTGAGCTCTGCCACCACCTAGACACTAGTCAACACATAATTACATTCTTCTGTAAACACACACAAACAAACACACAGGCACATTATTCAAACATACATACTGTATGCAAACACATACAAACATACACTTGGACATAATTCTGTTGTATGTTAAGAAATATAAGCTCAGATAACAAAACACAGACACAAACACATACTCTCTCACACCCTCAGAAACACACAGACACACACACACACACACACACACACACACACACACACATACAGTACATAAACACACAGACACACACAGACACACACACACACACACACACAAACACACACACAAACACACACACACACACACACACACACACACACACACACACACACACACACACACAAATACGTATCTAAACAAATGCCAGGGGGATAGAGGGAGTAATTTTCCAGCTGAGGGCCCTGCAGTATTAGACAGCCCTGACATGGACAGCCCTGATCATTCCTGCCCACTGCCCAGCAGTGAGAGTGGGAGTGGGAGTGGCCAAATGAACAGCTCCATCTCAGTCAGAGCCAGCTCCTTCTCTGCCTGTTCATGTTACTCTAAACAACATGATGAATGGGTTTATTACACAGAGTTTTACAGTAATAATACACAATATAAATTATACAGAGATGTGAAGTGGAGGGCCACTTGTCTCCAGTTAAGTACTGCTTTTATACGTTACAAAAATCGAACTGGATTTATCAGGGCTGATGATTTGGGGCTTAAAATTCGACCAATTGAATCAAAGTAGACCTTTGATTTACATCCAATTTTGCTGACCAAAATCTGAGGTTGTTAAAGGAATTATCCGGAGTAAAATGCACTTTAGATCAATTTACGGATGATTGGGAGTACATACGGGCTCTTTATGTGGTCGGATAGAGAGTCCAGAATGAATTTCATCAAGCCAGTACCTTTCCGGAAATGTTGCCATCTTTGCTGCCACCTTTAGGGGAGTCCTACGGAGACCTCGGGATACTTCGGTTTGGCTTTAGGGACCCTCTACTCACTACCATGTAAGTGTAATGTTGTTTGGAACTGTAGAAGAGGTATAAAAATAGCGTTTTGTAGCGGCGAAATAATATGCCCTTCTCACTTCCACGCTAACGAGTTTTGACTAAAAACGGTAAAATCGAACTTTCTCAAAACACATCCGAATGACATGATTTTGATGTTAACTCAACGTGTGTACTCCCAATCATCCGTAAATTGATCTAAAGTGCATTTTACTCCGGATAATTCCTTTAAGGTTGCTAAATTCCTGTCACTTTCACTGACATTTTACCAGAGGGCCCAGAGTGTTTATTCTACACTAAAGACTTGTGACTAGAGACAAGGCTATAATTTTAAAACGGGAGGAATTCATACAATAACAGTGGAATGAGGCGTTGTGGTCCATGGAAATCATCCCAGTGTTGCAATGGGAAATTCTGAGTGCTGTTAAATCCAATCATGACTATATAAGCATATGGGAGCTGCAGGGACACTACTCTTAGGTTTCAGCCACTGCAGATGTAATAAGTAAGCTTGGACATAATGTGGACCATGGGGGCATGTCAGAGACATACAAATCTGAATTTACATCACAAAAATGCTGAAGTTCTTTTTGAAGACAGCTACTGTGGACCCCCTGGCTCTGGCTTTTTCCTTTGGACAAAGTGAAAGCGATGGGGCAGCCAAGATGCCTGAACTGGTCACACCCCTATGCCTGTGTCTGCTCTGCTCTGCTCTGGGAAGAACTGGTCACACCCCTATGCCTGTGTCTGCTCTGCTCTGCTCTGGGAAGAACTGGTCACACCCCTATGCCTGTGTCTGCTCTGCTCTGGGAAGAACTGGTCACACCCCTATGCCTGTGTCTGCTCTGCTCTGCTCTGGGAAGAACTGGTCACACCCCTATGCCTGTGTCTGCTCTGCTCTGGGAAGAACTGGTCACACCCCTATGCCTGTGTCTGCTCTGCTCTGGGAAGAACTGGTCACACCCCTATGCAGATAAGCCTTTGTTGGTGGGGATTTGAGAGAGAGAGAGAGAGAGAGCACAGACCTAAGAGAAGCGCAATCAGCAGCCAGTGCGCATATTCATCAGGTCAAGCCTTTTAGAAGAGGATACTCTGTGCATGTGTGTCAGTGTGTGTGTGTGTGTGTGTGTGTGTGTGTGTGTGTGTGTGTGTGTGTAAGAGAGAGTGTGTGAACATATGAAAACAGATAATATGAGGATGCACTTACTGCATCTGTGCTCATATTGTTTTGTAGCTCGTGGGGACGTTAAGCATTCATGCATATACAGCCATTGCTATCTAAGTTTTATAACCATACAAGCCATTGTCTAAAGTGTTTTAATAGTGAGTGAGAAGCCATTGCGTCTACATTTGAGTGTGTATGAATAAGCGAGAGCGCACCATCATGTGTCCCACATTCAGTTCCTCCATAAAAGGCGAGAAGAACACAGAACACTGCTCCGCTGGGAGACGGCGTCAGCGGCGGTGCCTGTCACAATGGCTGCGAGGGGCCACACAAAGCCGGCGTTAAATCTCATTAAGGCGCCGCTCGGCATTTCCGCCAGGCCAGAAAGCCCCACTGCTGCCTCTGACACGGCTGTACAAGCACTTACGCTCACTTAACTCGCCTTTTCACAGGGACTGGCTCTGTGTGTGTGTGTGTGTGTGTGTGTGTGTGTGTATGTGTGTGTGTGTGTGTGTGTGTGAACCTGGCAGAATAGGGCTGACTGCCTGGCTGGCTTGCCCATGATAATGAAGCCTTTTCATCCCAAACAGGCATAGCGGAGGACTACAGGGCCACAGCTATAGGCTCCAGCCTTCCCAACCACTGTTGCCATTCTTCGGATCTGACCACTACCACTGTCATATCTCCTAAACGCTTTGATGCCAGTTTGCATTTAAATGGGAGACGCGGCGACGCACGCAACCACTCGGTGATGTACTCCGAGTGTCGTATAGGTGCACAATGGCGGGTTGGGTTTCTAACAGGCGACTAGCACGGTGTCTACACGGAGGGTGAGCGTGACAAGCTCAACTGTCACAGTCGGTGTGTGTGAGCACGCTCAGAAGAGGAACGGGGCTGACAGCTGGACATGAGCAGAGCGAGGGGTGTCACATCGGTAATCCTCTGGCACCTTTCAGGGGCGTCTCTTCAGCTGGGGTAGAGGCATGGGGTCGGGGGGTGGGAAAGGGTGTCGTCTGTTACGCACACTTACCCCCCCCCCCCCCCCATAAACAATTCTCTTTTATCCGGCCCCGCAAAGAACCATTTTACAACATCAATGTGGGCATTCTGTGTGAACGACAGGGGATCTGCGTATTCAGTGTGGAGAAGTTGGTAAGGGTGGGAGAGGAGGGGCGAGGGAGGGAAGAGGAGGAGGAGGAGGAGGAGGAGGAGGGATCAGATCAAGAGCACAGGGAAGCTTCAGAGGCCCATGCCATTGTTGATGCTGCTGAGGTGTCTGTTTGAATGCTTGTGTCAGCTAAAGCCTGAGGTGGGAGTGCTCCCAGTTCTGAGATACTGTTTCTCCGCCTCAGTCCCACTCACATGGGAGTCAAGCTTCTGCACACACACTCTCCTCTCATACACACTTGCAAATGACACCCACAGATGTAAATATGCACACATGCACACACATGGTATCATACACACTTCAATTTATGTGATGAGATGCTACATCATTACCGGCACACTAGGCATACACATACACAGACACACACACAGATATACCTCAAATACTTACAAATAGGAACCAAGCACATAAGAGTCAGCACACATATTCTGTACATTAGGCATCCTAATATGCACACACACATTTTTACTGCCAGATATACACTTCTGTGCTTTGGTACATACATAAATGCAGATGCATACATAACACACACACACACACACACACACACACACACACACACACATATAACCTGCTGCATCCTAAGTGCTCCTCACTCTGATTAACTTGTGCGAGGAGAATGAATCATTCCCTCAGACAGACAGGCATTTTGCTCACTCCTACCTACTGATGCATCAACGCATCTTTCTGTGACAATCACACTATGTGGAATTTTAAACAGGCACACTTACCCTCCCTCCCACCAACCCAACCACACACACACACACACATACACACACACACACACACACACACAACACGATACGGAAAGTACCCCACATCTGCAAAGGATCCATCTTCTGGGACGAGGTGGGTTGGAGCAGAGCAGCATATTAGTTTCCTGCTCTTTCCTCAGCCCCTTCCGCGCAGGTTTAATTAGAATATATGAACCTTATATAAACTTCTCCCCTCTCGAGACATTTAAAAACCCCAGCCCTCCGCTACACTCATAAAACACCAGTTTATTTTAGTGCACTTCTGGAGCTCATGTCTGGAGTAAGGGCGGTGTGAGGGCCAGCTAAGTCCTCGAGGTGACCACTGGAGCCAAGAGCATTGGCCGAATTTAGGAACTACGCTTAAGCTTTTTCAGCGAATGGATGATGAATAAGGGGGTGGGGGTCTGCTCTGCGGCTGGACATGATGAAATCCTGACTTTCTGTTTCAGCAGCGTGAGAGATGAAATCCTCTGAGGGTAGCCCGTGGTGTTCGAGCTATCTCAAAGGCTCTCCACCATCTGTTAACATAGCCCTCTCGGAAAAATGGGCAGGATGAATCGAATGAGCAGATCAAAGAAGAGCCATTTCATTTGTCTTGTCTATGGAGTTAGCTGACTCAAGCGTGTAATGCTACTATTACTATTCAGCAGTCTCAGCCTAATGCTCCACATGGAATTAGCACCTTATGATCAGGATAATTCCCCAGCATTTGCAATATACCCAGTCAAAGAGGAACACTTACGATAGAAAAATATTCTATCAGCTGTGTTTGCCATCATTGATTTTAACAGCATCTAGTGACAAAACTGGCTGAAATTATTCCACCCTCAGAGAGAGATTTATGACCATATATAATGTCTCTATCAAAATTGCGTAAAGAGTAGAGCAAGCCTCCTACAATAAAGTGCAAACTGTACTAACTACTGTTTTACCAAAAAAAAAAAATGTTATCATCATGTTCTTTATAAACAAAGTCTACATGTAGATTTGCGTGTTGTTTGTATATTATCTATATTTTGTAGTGTATATTGCCTACATATTGTCTGTGCTGCTAAAGTTACACTATCAGCTGGATTCAAATTCCCTATGTTAACAAACACTTGGCCAATACAATCTGATTCTGATGAAATCTGATTCTTATTTTGATAACAAACTACAACAGAGGCTAGCTACACTCCTAAGATCAAAGTCATTTTTTTTAATATACCCAGGACTGTTCCCAGTGACATCTTTTCTGTAATACGGCTGCACAAGGCTTTAATGTGCTCAACAGGGCTCCAGTCTCATACCCATTCATTAACAAGAAATATTTACATTTATTTAGGGATGGCCTCAAGCATGTGATATAATCTGGAAAAATGATCCCCAGCCTGAAGCTAGTCTGGCTGGAGATAACCATTACATATCATGGCCGGGTTCAGGTTTGACGATCGATAGGACGTCACTGTGTTTCTAACGGCACAGATCTGCAGGTTGGTCAGAGATCCCTGTGTGTTGTGTCTGCCCTGAGCGTGTCGGCCCGTCTATCACACGAAGGTCGACTGTATCATTCACTGACCTGACAGATGCTTGTTGCCAATCCCATGGGAGATATATACGGTATCGGTTTGCACCTGTAACCCGCAGACCCTGCGACATTTTACCATCTATTTTTAACTGTAATTTCACGCTCCTGCACATCTGACTTATGATATGAATTGTGATCACTTAATAATTGGCCACTCCCCAGGAATAATGAGAACGTTAATAAAGCATGCTAAAAACCCCACTATGAGGAATACGTTATGAGAAGAAATAATGTGAGCCTTTCAAAGGTTGAAAGATTACACAATGTATGAAGACATTCACTAGGGATTCTCATTACTCATTCACATTAATAACAATAGTGGCTACAGTACCTTTCTAATTCAATTGAGGGATGTCATATTCACAGACTGCAAGAGGATGTGAACCTGGGGAACTCATTGTAATGTCACACATGTGATTGCAGGTTCTGTTACAAAAGTGTTCCACATTTGAGCGTTCAGCATTTGACTATGCCACAGTGGTACAGTAGGAGGAGCGGAAAGCAGATAATAAGAAGTTGATGGGCAAAGCTGTGATTGACAGTGGCAGTGACGTGACGTGACGTGACGTGACATGTTTCCTGGCGGTGGCGCTTACCTGATACGTGTTGTCAAAGCTGTCATACATGAACCGCGTGATCAGAGACGTCTTCCCCACTGCAAGACACAACACAAGAGAGAGAGAAGGTGTTTATGGAACGACATTCACCGGAGAGGATAGGGTAAAGACATGAGACAGGTGTTCCTGAGGCCCTCAGCCTCAGCATATGGTGATTGATCTAGGCAACGTCTGGCAGGTTCGGTGCAACTGATTGCCACCTAGAGAACTAATTACTGGTTACTGGTTGGAACGGCTGACTGTAAGGTCAGCACTGCCGTTGGACGAGTTGAGGCAATTATAGCATTATAACTTATGTGCAATCATCAGACAGTCTGACAGAGACAGAAAGAGAGAGAGAGAGAGAGAGAGAGAGAGAAAGAAAGAAATAACATCCTTTAAACGTTACATCAGACAGGCTTCCCAAAGAGCAGGGGAAATGAGCGGAGGCATGTAGTATGTGATTATCCATCACATTAACAGCTATTTTCAACATTAGCATTTGGAACACTTCTTTGATGTATGCTGCCATCAACTCCAATGGCGAGACTTTTTTCGCATTAAATAAGTTCTGTCCCATTCATTACAGCATGCAGCTGGGCTATATGTGTGTGCCTGTGACAGTTTCTGTCCTATTTCTCATCTCTCTCTCCAGTTTCTGCTTCCCTCTAGCAGATGAAACGTTTCTGATGTTCAACAGAGCTGCACCGCTCCTGACCTGAAATCCCGCTGCGACGTCTCTCGCTGTGAGCTGAAATAAACCCACAATGCATCAGGCAATGTGCTTTCCTCTTTCAACTTCACATTACTCTACCCTGACCACTACTAACCAACCTGAGACCTGGGCCGTTCCAGACACTGATACTATCCACACACAAAAAGAAGAGCTACTGATATAACAGTAACATGTCTTAATTCACCACATAAGTGCCTCAACATAACCGTATCAATTGACTTATACACCATCCAAACACACAGACAAACATTCACATATATTTACACAAATTCAAGGATTAGGTCTGGGGTATGAGTCAGACACAGTATCAATTGGTTGGGCAGACTTCACAGTGAGCTAACTGTGACGAAAAACTGCCCACCAGAAGTCATTTAAATGCTAATTTCACCAAAGACATTAGTCCACCTGATGCTACCATGAGAGGGATCTAAATTAATAGGGCTCACACACAGGCTTGTGTAAAGCTTTTCAGCAAATAGAGAATTATGGTCTTACCTTAATGCTGCCTCCTTTTAAAACCTACATTATTGATCTTGTGAGCAGCTGTTTTTAAGTCCACACAAAATATCCTAAACCGTGCTGATCCAAGTAGAGTGAGGTATTTTCAAAGCTCGGAAAAGTAGCCTCACAGTCAATGTCACAAAACAAAATATAAATACAAAACAGATTTTGGCCTCCATTTTTCTGAGTGCACATCTCTCCATGGAAAACAAGCCAGCCAGAAACGATCGCTTAAACTAGCTTCAGCCATGGCTGATCTGCACTAAACTGTGGATGCCTAAGTTTAGACATACTCAATATTTAATATTACACCATTTATGAAGTTAATCAACTGTAGTTTTCAGAGGCGAGGCACAAGAGAAATGGCCGATGTGGAGAGTAGTCAGCGACACCTGTGATGAACTATAGATGAGAGAGTGAGGCTTCCACTTTCCCTCGGTGGAGATATTAACGATGGTCCAAGAAAAAGATGCAGGGATAGAAAGAGAGAAGGTGAAAGGGGTGATCTATGACTATCTCTTATAGCCTGTGCAAAGAAATAAGATGGGTCACCATTTTATGGCCAGATAACGCGGCAAGAAACTTTTCCAGACTACAAAAATAAGGAGTGTAGAAATTCCGCAAGCATATTTTGAAATGGGGAGAATCAGGCTATAAAAGATGGCAGGTTGGATTTGCTGGCAGCTTGGAAAAGGGGGAAAGTGGTGAGAACGAGTATACCTGCAGGCAGCAGCCAACTCGACTGTGAATTTAAATCAGCGCAGATGGGAGAGGGGAAGATGTTAATGGGAGATACTTGTAAGAAAATCACCCTCTCAAAGATATCAAGACACATACGAAGCATCTGTGCTTCTGGCTATGACCGTGAACTGGATAGTGAGAAGTAGGATGAAAGAGGCAAAGAAGAGTGTGTGTGTGTGTGTGTGTGTGTGTGTGGGGGGGGGGGGGGGGTACAAGGCAGAGCTGAAGAGATGGAGGCCAGATAAGCTCTTAAAATAATACCCCAGCCTGAAATCACTCCCATCGTTCCGAGCAGCCCCTCCCCGTGGAAAAACCCCAATGTGCAATGAACTGGTTGATTTGCTGCTATTTTTTTTGCATGGTCAACAAAACATAAAAGGAACTAGTGCAGAGAAGCTATCAGTCTGAGGCTGAGAGGGCCTGTCACAGAAACACTGGGGAATTCAAAATAATAGACTCAGCTCTCTGCTCTGTGCAGCAATTGGCCACACCCTTGACATCCTTCCCATTCAATCAACATAACATTTTACTCAGACTACACCAATTCTTATAGGACTGTGACAACAAACGAGATGCATTCAAATGCATACATACAGTATACAAACGTCAAGGAAATGAATTTCTAGCTGCTAGTCATATACTGTATCAAGACAGCAGTATTCATGCTCTCTCAGTGAGAGGTTCTCACATTGACTTCTGAGGCGCACCACGACTGCAATGTTTTCCCTTTTATTTCTCCTTCCTCCTCTGCAGATGATTAAAGCCATCCCATAATGATAATGCCCTTCATTAGCTCCATCAGGTGGGTTCAGCTGATCAAAAGCAGCCCTGGTTTTGTGAGCTGTGGTGGGACATGAAAGGAGGGAGAGCATACAGTGATGGGGTTCCCCACGAGCAGGATGGGGGATTCCTCACAAGTTGCCATTTGCCATTTCATACTCATCTCTAACAAGATGACATCACAGGAACAGATTCATGTGACTCATACCACTGACATGGGCCATCACTTCCCACAAGAGTAGAGAGACGCTTGTTAAGGATGTTTGTTCTTTCAAACAGAGGAACTCTGTAAACTAACAAGGCTTATGTCTGATACTGTGCTTCAAATATCATCAGGCCTGTGACAAACTGTTGAACTCCTTCAGTGATCTAGTATTTGTGTGTATGTGTGCGTGTGTGTGTGTGTGTATGTGTGTGTGGGATGAGTCATCAAATCATCAAGCACATTGCATATAGTAGCCTTTATTATACTGCTATTGATGTATAGTGCCTGAGATGTGTTATCTATAACATTGCATTATTGATATAGGCCTAACAAGAGAATGTAATCAATGCTAATGTACTCCTGAGAAAGCATTCATACATTTGGAAAATCCTAATCACCATTACTGTTATTGCTGCTATTTCTCCTGCTATAAACTGCCATATATAACAGAATTCCATTCAAAGAGAAAATGGAAGCTTTTCTTTTTAAAGGTAAACTATGCAGTATTGGCAATTTCCTTACTGTTTTCTCGGTTTTTGCTTCTTTTTCGCTGGCTCTGTCATGACGAATGTCTGAGAAACTCCATCGTTACCTTTTTCTAGCCGGTGCCTGGCGTGTATGTGTATTTGAATGCAGTAAAGCAATTCGTTACACTCGTTATACTTCCTGACACTGAGGCCGTCGGCCCGCCGGCCCACAGTTGCAAGGGTGGTTTTTCCGCTCACAGGCGCTAGGGGGAAGCGAGACGGCCACCATTCACCCCGAAAAAAGTCATATAACCATTCCAATGACTCTGAAGCTGTTAAATTAAGCTAAATTAAGCTAAAAAACTAGCATATTAAGCTAATATGTAGACCAATATACAGTGAATAAAAGACCTTGTCCTTGACACTGCACTAATAATTTATTATGACCGCCGCGCAGCGAACATATGTATCCCCCACAATTATCACCACTTTTGTTCAGAAATTCTAAAACAACGATGTTTTTTAACACTTCAAAATAACATTTACTAAATTAACCTTACATTTTTCAGTAGCCATAGTTGTGTAGATTTGAACAAAATCTGGTTTGGTTCTTAACGGGAGCATTTACTGCCTGAAATATCCGATTTTGTTTACCACGCTCGGAGTTATAGTGCTGGCCTGATGGGTCGCCTATTTACACCGTTTCAACGGCACATGGACGGTTAGACCGAGAATTCTCGTCGTGAAATTAAAATTCCACTGGAGCTCCAATCGGTTGTGTACACGCAGCCTTACAACACTGTTTACAGCTCCTCGAGTCACGGTAAAATGTCATTTTTGGTACATAGCTAATTTAGATACACCTATGTTGTGCGTGGTTGCGTTTCTATAGGAGTCCGCTGTCTTGGTTTGTATAGAAATGGATATTAAGTGACACATACACGCAAGACGGTGGAAATACGGGACCGGTGGAAATAGGGGGAGTTACGATAACCCCATATGGATAGCATGGAACCATCGTTTTTCGTTTTGATCTGTAGCCCCCCCGCTGGACTGCACCCCCGTAAGATTTTTTTTGTATGTTGATCTCAAGGGGCCATGTCAACCCATTCCATAACCACTCATTTCATGTATAGCGCCACCTAGTTAAACACAAAAAAAGTAAAAATGAGGTGTAATCGCAGGTATCTGTGACCTAACATAGTCAAAACTGCACGAAATTGGAAGTGTAGGATCATTATGACACCCTCTGAATGCACGCCAAGTTTCGTGGAATTCCGTTCATGGGGGGCCACACAATAAATTAATTTATGTTACTATACACCAACTGGCCTGTAGGTGGCCGGAGACAGTTTTCTGTGAATATTTCGAGAACCGTAGGGCCTAGGAGGCCTATTTTTTGTATGTTGGTCTTAAGGGGGCATGTCAACCTATCCCATTACCACTTATTTCATGTATAGCGCCACCTAGTTAAAAATTAAAAAGCAAAAAATTAGGTGTTTTCATCACAATATCTCTGGCTGACATGGTCAAAACTGCACGAAATTGAAAGTGTAGGATCATTATGACACCCTCCGAATGTATGCCAAGTTGTGTGAACTTTCGTTCATGGGGGGCCTTACAATAAAATAATTTATGTGTACATTTAGTGACCGTACACCAACAAGGATTCCCGGGACACTGAAAGACCGGGGTACACGAAACTTGGTGGGCATGTAACCCCACATGAATAGCATGGAACCATCGTTTTTCGTTTTGATCTGTAGCCCCCCCGCTGTACTGGACCGCCCGAAAGGAGGGTAGGGCAGACACAGTTTTCTGTGAATATCTTGAGAACCGTAGGGCCTAGGATGACCCATTTTTTCCGTATGTTTGCCTCCAGGGGTCATGTTAACCCATTCCATGTGCACACATGTGCATAAACAGATACACACACACACATACATTCACAGTAATCATACGTATGACACATACTCACACAGTAGACATATGTATGCATGCATGCACATGCACAAACACACATACGCAGGCAAACACACAAGCACGCACACACACAGACACACACACCCACACACATAAACATAAACGTGTACACGCACACATGCACACAATTCAAGAATTTCTCAGAATTATGAACAGGCAAGATGGGGGTGGGATTGTATAAAATGAATTTTACATGTGAAATCTATGAACTAATCATGTTTTGGTACTTGTTGTCTAGCAGATACCAGTGAGAATTGAGTGTGGATAATGCAATTTAGTGAGACAGTTAGAATCATATAGGCCTTTCAGCGTGATTTATTTTTGTGGAAAAAATG
>NC_055968.1:27576220-27621220 GCF_018492685.1 Alosa sapidissima | reverse complement strand
GGCTCAAGGGCCACATTGGGTTTTTTTGGGGCATTTTTTATTGCCTATAATTTAGTATGAAACGTATTTGTTTTAAAATATGAATTGCTTAAAAATGCTGCTAATTTTATGCTGTTTAACAAATGTATAAATTGTGCACTGTCGCTTTAAGACAGTCGCTTTAATTCACGTTTATTTCTCAATGATCTTCTGCCTGCTCCGCTATGGCTAGTGCTGTACCTACAGCTGGGCCCTCTCACAGTTTTTAAATGGTCAGTAGTGGGAACTACTGTTGCCTTCATGATTTCCTTTTAAAACTTTCTTATAAGAAGGAGATATCAATTATCAACAATGACAAGCCAGCTGGAACTTGCGGCTCTCTCTCCCTCTCGTGAGTGCAGACGCGTTCCCAATTAAATGGATCGCATAATGTTCACGTTAGATCTGCTGCAAAGGAGATAACTAAGAGTTAACTTAGTTTAACATGATGTTATCTCTATTTAACATGATGTTTTGACATTGACATAATGTTCTCTAAGGAGAGTGAAAAGCAGTTTGCAATAAAGCTAACCAACGTCGTCTCTATCGCAGGAAAAAAATAGCGAGCAGCCTGATAACCAAATGAAATGCTCGGCGGGCCGGATGAAAGTGCTTGGCGGGTCGGATGCGGCCCGGGGGCCACAGTTTGCCCACCCCTGCCCTAACCAGAGCCTAGCCTAATCAGACTATATACAACTGTACACTAAAATACTGATCTAGAAGAAACACATTTCCAAATCGTTGCCATTAAATTCAGCACAAAAGCTTCACCTCTCATGCCACCATATCTCTAGTCTCGTGAGACCATCCTGATCTCGTGAACTCCATTTTTCCACTCGCAGATCAGTCTGGCTTCTTGCGATGGAGAATATTTGGAGCCCTTCGCCAAAAGAACAGCCAATAAGCGTTGGTTTTGAGGCGGGTTTAGGTTAAGGGTAGCCTAGCTTGTGGTTGTATTTTTGTCGACGCTCTGTTAGTACGTCATACACTTTGTTAATCTGATTGGTTGATTTGGCCCGTCTATCACCAACATAGGCGGTGATAGACAGATGGTTCATCCAATCAGCTAACCAGTATTTTCGCCCCTTTCCCAAAAGTTCTCCAACTGAAAGTTCCCAGATGGATATGCGGAGCAAATACGAAGCAATCTATCTGGCGGAGTCAGGTTACCATATCTCTGTAATACCTACAACAATTCTTTTATGAGTGGGATAAATGCTGTGTGGCCATTGTGTCAGTCCGTATAAATATCTTGAGGGAACGACAGAATCATCAGTGGGGTTTTTTTACGTTTTGTTTTGTTAGCGTAGCAGACCCTATTTGTAATTCCTCAGACTGAATTGCGATGGGAAAACTGCAACCAGTGGCCACCTCCCTGATACCAGTGGCCTCTCTCCCTCCTCTCTCTCTATATACTCTCTTTACATTCTCTCACACTCTCCAACAGCCTCCTCACAGACACGTGCCCAATCTGCATATGCAAATGAGCCACGCTCACCGCTCCCTTAATCAGGACAGGTGGCCGTGGCGATAGGGCTGCATTGTTAGTTGTGATTTGTTGGTGTTCCAAGGTGAGGCTTATTAATCCCCTGGCCTCATGAAAACTTGTCACCTCCACAAAGGCAATAAAAACCAGTGAATCAACTGCTAATTTGCCCGTGTTGCTATGTGACATTAGCCACATTCCTGCGTATGGTAATTGCTCTGATGTATGGTCCTCTGAGGGTATATATTTGCTTGTTTGTGTGTGTGTGTGTGTGTTTGTGAGTTTGTGTGTGTTTAAATGCATGTACACATGCTCCCTCAACACCTCGTCTCTACAGGAAAATAGCGGAGGCGTAATTCATCCTTGGGCCCTTCACGCTCCATTCCATAGCGAGAGAGAGAGAAAACAAAACAACAACAGGGAAGAGGAAAGGGAGAAAACACAAACACAGGGAGAAAACAGAGCACTGGGCCCTGACCCGAAAGTCCCTACCTGCCTGGCGCTCACGGACATTGAGAAGTCGCAATTATCTCCAGTCGGAGACCTTGAGAAGGAACCCAATGGGTGCGTGAGCAGATGAAACACTGTCCCAACCCAACAGCTATTACCGGTCCGAGCCTCGGAGCATGGACCCTGTGACCACCATAACCAATCAATTATACGGTAATAACAGCGACAGCTTAATAAGCCAGAGAGCCCATGATGAGAGGATGGGGAAGAGTGCGTGGAGGGGGTGGAGGAGAGGATGAGGTGCTGCTCCAATGGAGTCGGATGGGGCGCCCAGTTAATAAGGTCTGCCTTAATTAAAGGGGCTTCTCCACCAGCCAGCAAAAAAAACCAGCCAGGCATGGCTGTTCAAAGATGCTGCAGCAGGGGTTATTGTCATGAGGGCTAATTAAAAGGAAGTGTGGGGTGGTAGTGATATGGTGGGGTGGGGTGTGTGTGTGTGTATGTGTGTGGGGGGGGGGGGGGGGGGGTTAAGGGAGCATCTGTGGGGGTGCCAAAAGCCACTCCTGTGGCCTCTCACCTGCTGGAGCTTGCCAGGGGGGCAGCCAGTGCGCACCTGATCCCCCGGCTGCGCCAACTGTGCCTCGGCGGGAAAGGGCACCGAGTGTGGCGGCTGGCACAACAACCGTGTGAGAGGGGCAGCATGTCATGTGCATAGCCAGGTGTGACCGAGAAAAGAAAGTAGCGCTGTGATTTTGAAGGTGTAGTGCTGTGAAAATGTGTTTGAAGGTGCAGCAGATCTTTGATTCATAAATTCGTGGTAAGAGCCAGGCGAACAGTTGCTCCGCTTTTAGCCAGACATGGCTAACTCAACTCAACTTACCCTCCTGGGAGCAAATCCAAAACCATACCCACCCTACATCCTGCCAACAAACCAACACATTCAACCTGTTATGAGGTTCTGATGTTTAGACATTTCTACAATGTTTTCTTTCATGGAATAACATTGCAGCACACTCATTGCAGTACCCTGCAAATTAAGACTTCTGATAACGGAGCTTTCTAACAGAGTCTATGTGAGTTCGGTGACCACGAAGGGAAAGGTTATTGAGTTCAGGGTCATTTGCAGTTTCTCCGGTCTCACAATGGACAACAGTACACTGACTCGCAGCCCACACAAACTGTGATGGGTGGTGGGCAGCGCACACACACACACACACACACACACACACACACACACACACACACACACACACACACACACACAGACTTCCAAAACATTCCCCCCAAAACACTGCAACAATGTCTCTGAGCCATTAAGGATTTATGGTGGATTATTCAACTCATTAAAGTTTCATATGAAAACGGAGCAGCTCCAACACTCTCTTACTCTCTAATGCAGCCCTCTCTCTCTCTCTGTCCATCCTTTCTGTCTCTCTCTGTCTAACCTCTCTCTCTCCATCCTCTTCCTGTGTCCTCCCTCTCTCCATCTCCTCCATTTTCCTGACCTTAAGCCGTCCATTTCAGCTCCCCTGATCAATTCTTCCGAGTGAATGAACTTTCAAATGACTTCATCTCCCTTGATGCCGGTGACAGGTACCCTGCGCCAGGTCCCTCAGACCCCCACAAAGCCCCCCCCCCCCCCCCCCCCCCCAAAGCCCAAACCCATGGACAGGACAAGATGACAGGGAGGTGTCAGTCAACCCCGTCAGTCTGACAGCCAGCCTGGGCCGGTAATTAAATCTCTCCCTCTCTGCAGGGCCATGTCTGGGTGCATATCCACTCTCTGCGGATAGACTTCCATCCCAAGCCCTATTGATTTACAGGCACGGGCCAGACTGTGACGCACTGTGATGCACTTCCCTTCTGCTCTTTTGATTCACTACTGTAGTTCTTTTTTTCTATTCTGAATCACCACCTTTTCTTGATCCTTTCATCTCTCTTTTTCTTCCCATCTCTCTCTCTCTCTCTCTCTCTCTCTCTCTCTAAGTGTGGGAGGTTGGGAGCGTTTGGTCCCATCTGAGTTCCATCTGGTCCTGCTTGGAGACGGTTGATTTAGTGGGCTAGAGGCTGCTGGGTGCGGGAAGGCTGATGCTCTGCGTTAAAGAGCTCCAAAGCAAACATGTCGGCCTGAGCCATTACTCTTCATGTGAGTGGCCACGGGATGAGGAGGAGGAGGAGGAGGAGGAGGACGAGGCCAGAGAGGGAGAGAGAGAGGTGGACACGACCGGCCTCTGCTGCAGCCAGCACACCTATAAATCCAAGCGCTGGATGGAACAGACAAATAGAGCACTTTAATATCAGTGAGCAGAAGCATAAGGTGGTCATGCCACCCATTCAGCAGGGCTCGCCATCAGTCAGCCGCGTCTCAACCACATCTCAGCCGGAAGTGTTCCGGAGTTGCACTTGTTGTTGTTGCCATGTTCCCATGTCCTTGCTTCAGTGCTATGGCTGCATGACTTGTGGAGCTTGTCTCTGCGTGGGAACAGGAGTTCTGTCATTTTTTGTGTGTCGCCACTCATCAGTGCTAACATCTCAGCTGCCAATGGCAGATGCGCCTCCTCTCTGAAAGGCTATTTATTATGTCACGTCCCAAAATACACACACACACACATGAACACATACACACACACACACAAACACACACACACACACACACACACACGCATACACACACAAGCACAGACTCTTCCTTCCACCTCCTCAGGGTAGCTGGTGCCAAAAAAGAAACCGCCACCGCGCCACTCTCTCTCCCACCTCCTGCCTCGCTCTCTCTCTTTCTCTCAATCTCTCTCTCCTGGGGTGTGCGGTCACGCGATGCCCACTCTGACTGCGGTGGTCAGGGCAGCAGCTCCGATCACGGCAGCGGCTCCCGTACGTGCCCCTGGGTGCCAGGCTCCCCTTTGAGAGGCGAGGGATAAAAATAAATGCCAGCCGCACCGGGAGGCGGTGAGGCGGCTGTTGAGGCCTGGTCTCACCTAGCCATGGCACGTCACAGGGACGGGAGCCTGCCACACCGGAAAACAAACACTCAGCATCAAACATTCATCAAGCTGAGAGAGAGAGACAAGAGAGAGAGACAGGAAAGAGAGAGAGAGAAAAGAGAGAATGAGGGAGAGAGAGAAGAGAGACAGGAAAGAGAGAGAGAGAGAGAGGAGAGAATGAGGGAAAGAGAGAGAGAGAAGAGAGAGAGGAAAGAGAGAGAGACACAGGGGTGAGAGAGAGAGAGAGAAGAGAGAGAGACAGGAAAGAGAGAGAGAGAGAGGAGAGAATGAGGGAGAGAGAGAGACAGGGAGAGAGAGGGGGAGAGAGAGAGGGGAGAGAGGAAGAGCAGGAAAAGGGGAGAAAGAAAGGGAGAAAGAGAGGGAGAATGAGTGAATGATGAGGTACAGTGGGTACTATACATCATAATGGGCTCTTAGCAGAAGAGTTGGCATATGACACATGCGGGCACTGGGCATGGCGCGGTGGTCCTCCCACCCAGACAGATAGAGAGAGAGATGGATAGATAGAAAGAGAGAGAGAGAAAGACGGCAGCAGGAGCCTGTCGTGGCTCACTGAGAGCTGGGGGTCCGCGTGTGGAAAATGTCACCTGCCAGATGGGCTGGGGAGGGGGGGAATTAGCCTCTCTGTGCATTCCAGACCTAATTAATCGAGTGAGGAAATCCACCAGGAGGAAGAGAGAAAAGGCAACAAAGGAGCCTGCTCCAGGCTGAAAGGGATGGCTGCCACTTCAGGCTAATTCAGACTCGGAGCGTGACCAAACGGCGCTTTAGCGACGCCATCGGCACCCGTTTCGCAGCTCGATGCATTATTTACAATAGGCCGTCCCCAACGGTTTATGGGGGATGAATCTGTAATTAAAGGATTTGTACCTACATTGTCTGTCAGACATCTGACAAAATAAAAAATAACAAGCCCGCTGAATGCAAAGCTGACTGCGGTTGATTCATGATGTTCGTGCCATCCGGCCTCCCCCCCCCCTTCCTCGTCTTCCCTGGAGAGGGCGATCCGAGGCCCCGCAGAGCAAAATTCCCAATGCTCCGGCTTTTCCAGGCACACAAGTGTGAGCATCCCGGGAGCCCTCTCCATGGAGAGAGGTGTCAGGAGACACAGGGGACTTTAAGCATCTGACTGTGTTTATGAAGCAGACATCCATGACAGCCGACATTTATGACAAGATGGCTTCACAAATTTCAAGAGAGGAGGGAAGACAAGACAAAGGAAAAATGGAGGAAACGGAAAACAAAAATACGCACTCTCTATTTCTCTCGCTCTTGCCACCCATCTGTCTATTTCGCCTAATTAACTCACAGCACTCGGGAGCGTTAGTCTGAGTGGCGGCTTCACCGCCCTGTTGTTGGCAGGACGACCCCCCCCCCCCCCCCCCCCCCCCCCCACACACACACACACTCCCCCAACCCCACCCCTGTGCTCTTGCCCTGCGGCCCGATCATGCATGCGGAATGAGAGACAAAAACACAGGTGTTCACCGTTTTCCTGTTCATGTTACGCTCTCCTCTTCTGTGGAGACTGAACCCATAGAATGACTGCCAACAGAAACCAGACCGAGAGGGAAGCACTGAAGGAAATTAGCATATCAAATAAACCTCAACGCCTTGAGGTGTTCCACACACCGCAGTGTCTCATTCTGTCTCCGAAAGGTTTGATTCCACAGAACTGCTATACAGTACAGCCTAGCAAATGTACAGAAGGTTCGTACCAGGTTGCTCATGCACAGCGTTGTTGTATTTCCAGAAAGCCTACTCCTTCATCAAACACACTCTGGGGGACGACTCAAAGCCACAACACCCACCCAGGCATCTCTATTTGGACGCCCTTTTCGTCCTCGTTATGCTCCACTCGTCTTCCAGAAGCGTGCCACCCTCTCCTCTCTCTTTTACGTCTCAGCTTCCCTTCTTCTATTCATATCGGCAGCGGCCCTGTCAGGATGACACTGAGCTGACTACAGCGGGGGGAGAAGTAATCCTCTTCCCCGCAGATAATCAAATAAAAAATACAACAAACACAAGGCGCGCTCGCGTGTGTGTGCGTGTGTGTGTGTGTGTGTGTGTGTGTGTGTGTGTGTGAAATACACACTCCAACATGCGAGCTGAGAGGAACATGGGATAATATGAAATCAATTAAAAACGATTCTATGTGAGGAACAGCTGATCAGAGGGTGCTCTGGGGACAAGGTTGTGCCTAGAACGCCGTTTGTAATTTATGTTGTGTAGGGGTAGCAGCCAACTACCAGTGCTCTTAATTAAACACAGCAGGAGATCAGACATGACAATTTGCTCCTATTAAGTCAATATTATTTACGGTTTCATTGTGAAATAGTCCCCTGACTACCAGTCTAGCTCATATATCACCATGCACAGAGAGTCATGCATGTTGAGTATCTGTTGCATTTTAGTAGATGGGGGATTGTTGTTGGTGGTGTGTATATTTAACAGAATCTTCCAGAATGATCTGGAAACTTGATGTGTGTTCTACAGGGTGTTTTTGTCAGTTGTAATCCAGCAGTTTGTGAACATAGGAGAAAGACAGGGTGCAGCTAAAAGTAGCGTATTTTTCAACACCAAACACCTGCTGCTGGTCCTCAAATACGATTTGCTACCAATCTGCCACTTTCCATTTCCAGTTGGATAGATCACATGCAATTGCATCGTGGTCCGCACTTGCACACACGCACACATGCACCCAAACACACACACACACAAACGCACACACCTGCGCATACACACACACACACACACGCACACACACACACACACACACACACAACTGCGCACATACACACACACACACTTTCCAGCAGAGCAACTTCATAGCTGAGTTCACTCAATCTAACAATCTAACAGCAAACTCCACTCCCACTGGTTGAGCGAGAACACACACACACACACACACAAAAAAAAACAGCCTCTCTCTGCTCTGCACATGCTCATGAATAAACATTCTCAATCACCCACACAGCCACTAGCCGCAGAGAGCCCGCGGTTCAACTGGGGTGATGAGGTGCCATGTGTCCCACCCCACTGACACGCAGCAGGAAGAGAATGTCACATGCATTTACCAATGCACTTAAAAAATGGATGAGCAAAGCTCTTAAAGTGCCAGAGGACCCTCCATGCTCTGGAGCAAGAGCAGCTCTCTCAGAAGCCATTTTGAGTCTTGGCACAAGGAGTCATACTTTTCTTCCATTGTGATAAGGATGACATACCATACACACACATGAATACATTTAAGAACCGAATCTTATGGAAATAAGAAATGTACATGCACACACACACACAAACACACATAGAAATGTGCGCACACACACCCACCGCCACCAAGCAGTGACAACAGGCTTTGAGAAATATATTTCTCCCCACCGTAGGGGGTGATTGCTTTGCGAGAGCAGTCGTGAGTCGTATGTCTGCCATCTGAGGCCAGTGTGACCCGGCGAGGCCAGCCTTTAAATCAGACAACCCCCCTCCCCACCCACTGTGACCCTCACATGTGGCCAGCTTCAACCACTTCGCCGCCAAGAATCAGCAGCGTCTGCCCCCCTGGAGCTCAACCAATGAGATCAGTGAAGGCGTGACGCCACCAGCGGGGTGTATGTTGTCTACCCCACGGAATACTTCTGTGCCTGCATCAGTCAGGACCGCCGCCAGTAAAGCACTGACTCACACCGCTCACAGCATTAGGGCTCCTGCTTGATTTATACGCTGATGATGTGTTTATCTATCACTACCCCATGACTCACGAGAGGATGCTGGGTAAGAGCATTACAATCTTCATCTAGTAAAATCTATAAGATCCCCTCTACAACAATGTGTCACTTTGGCTTTCTACTCTGTTTCTATTATGCTATCTATGCTGAGCACCAAGAGAGGCTTCACATGAGGATCAGGCAGTGAAATATAACCGAGTGAACCGGTCAGGGTGAAACGGTTCTTGTTCTCTTTCTTGGGCTGATTAAGCCAAACGGAGTCGTTTAATTTTTAGGAGGTGTTCATCTGAGGAGGGAATATGAGGTGAGGGGCTCTGCTCCTCATGTTTATTGATCTTGTGAAACATTCAAGAGATTTGGGCCGCCTGTCACACTGGCAATTAACATCCAGTCGCCTCTGAATGGGAGCCCAAATATTAAGGGAAATGTGTACAGACTGCCCAAGGATGTGTGTGTGTGTGTGTGTGTGTGTGTGTGTGTGTGTGTGTGTGTGTGTGTGTGTGTGTGTATGTGTGTGTCATTTTACCCCCACTCCATTTCTTACCCTGAAAGCAGTCCTTTCACAGGCACCACAAAGCCATCTCCTGACAGCATCCTGACGTGAATGAAATTACAGGACAAGCCCTGGACAGGACGGTCATTACACAAGATGGTTTCTGAAAACCGCCAAAGACCGGCAAGACACTAACCTTCCCACCAATCCCTGATGGAGAGAAAGAGTGATGGGAAGAGATAGAGTGATGGGAAGAGTTCTGTTCTTCAACTCTCCTTTGGTATAAAAGACATATCGCTCCTCCAAGACATGAGTTTTCTTAGCCCACTATGTCAGTGATACAATATGTTGTTTTGCTTTTACTGATCTGATTTTTTTTTTTGAAGTATGTTTTTGAGGCTTTTTATGCCTTTTAATGAGATAGTACAGTGGAGGATGACAGGAAGCGAGTGGGAGAGAGAGTCGGGGTGGGATCGGGAAAGGACCACCGGGCGGGAATCAAACCCGGGTCGCCGGCGCACAGTACAGGTGCCCCATCCAGTCGCGACACGGCTGGGGCCACTGATCTAAATTTTGAATGTCAAATCCGCTTGACTGCAAAGGCTCACAACAAACCATGATTCCCCCATGTTGAGAATAGATGTTGGATCAAATGATTCACAGATTTGTGGAAAAGGGGTATGGCTGCCAACTTTAGTGCTGACAACAAATTATGATAAACTTCATAATGCTAATACACTGTTATTACTAAGCAGTCACTTAGCGCTACAACAATAAAACTATGGAGTTGGTACAGCTGGATCAATGGAAGTAGTTCATTAGGGATGCAATAACTGCCGCACATGGCATCAGTGAGGCATCTCTTTGGAGGTAAATGATTCCTGTTTGATGAGTTCTCATCAGTGCCAGAGTCTGGAATATGAGGGAGTGGTGGTGGGGTTAGGGTGGCGTGTCGGGGACAGTGGAAGCCGCGTGGCATAACAACTCTATTGGGTAATTACCCGCCGGTAATTGGTGTCAGGGGCCTGTCAATATCAGCAGGCTGCAGGGGCCGCTGGTGTCATGCCTCTGCATTAGCGGCTCCCATCTGTCTAATGACCGAAGCAAGGGGGGGGGTGCCGGAGATGAAGAGAGCCTCGGCCCTGGCACACAGCACCAGACGTGGGGGGAGACTGCGGTGATAGAAACGGGGAGTGTGGGGAGAGTGGGGGGTGAAGATGGGGTGCTAACTGGTGCCCTCAGAGTGCTGCGTCGTGTCTCACTTCTCACTGATGAATGGGGAAAAGTTAGAGTTGTCTGGATTAGGAACTGGATTGGATCAGATTAGGGATGGATTTTTGCGGTTTGGTGGGAAAATGCAGCTTGGTGGATTTATGGTCCGTCTGCACACAGAGATAAATCCGGCCCCGGTTTTCAATTTGGCTGTGGTGACACAGTGTCTTTGGACCTGTTCTCCAAGGGACATTAAGAAAATGTATTTTTTTTTTTCAAACCCCATAGATTGCTCTCAAGAATAAAAGCTAAGGTGACAATAACTTCTTCTAAGATTGAGGGCACTATTAGGTTTAGTCTGTTTTTTAATCCATAGCAAACTCAAGCCTTGGCCAATGCTGCATGACTTTGACAATCTCCTCAGCACAATAAAACATAATTACATTGCTTTAAAACACCTACTGTAGGTTTAAAACAGAACAAATGCACAAAGAACATTTTAGCACAGAGGTCTTAAGAGCTTTGCATGTCATTACACAGAATAGAATAATCCTTTAAAAAAAGCCTTCTGAAACACCATCCTCATCAAGTCAAGTTTCAGGCCTAATGAATCACACAAGCTCCATACCAAGGGAGCATGTTAACCTAGAATGGAAGGAGACGTTCTTGAGGCCATATACAGTAGTTTGAGGCTCAGAGGGAAAGAAGGACATTCTGATCGAATAATGGATTCAGCAGATCAACGGCACCTTTGTAAGACTAAAAGGCCAATCTCTCTGTGTTTTCCCATGGGAAGGCATCTTCACAGAACTAGACTATTATTATTACAACCATTCATCTTAAGACACCAGCATGAGAAGGGATAAATCGACTAAAACTCACAAGACACACACACACACTCACACAATGTACACACACATACACACACACACAATGTACACACACACACACACACAGGCACACACACAAACACATACCAAACATAACATACATACACACATACAGACACACTCACACAATGTACACACACACACACACACACACACACACACACACACACACACACACACACACAAACACTAACAAGGAAAGCTGCATGCTTTTTGTCCTCAGACAACCAGTGCTTCCCCTTTGAGATGCAAGAGCACTCTGTTGCATCCATGATTACCAATGAAGGAGATAAAACATGGGGGGTGTGCCATCTGAAATGTTATTTTAACATCAAATTCTGGCTTCATGGGGCGATGTAATAAACCATTTTCATTCTGGTTGCGGCCAGCCATTTACCAATCCCCCTGCCGTACCAATTCTGCCTCCCACAAAGGGATCTTTGAGGGGAGGGAGGCTCTTTAGCACATCTGTCGCTGGCCTAGAGAACACAGTTCTCTGTGCTACTGTGTCTGCGTGGGTGTGACTAAGTGACAGAAGCGACAGAATAAGAGAGGAACAAAGAAAGAGAGGGAAGCAAGGGAGCATGTGAATGAGAGAAAATAACACATGAGAGAATTAACAGCTAGCTGCACACAGACAGATAGGCAATGGGCAGGATATCTGCAGAAGGGCTGGCTAGTCACAGATCTTTGTGTGCAGAGAGAACACAACTCAATCAGAAGTTTTAGCTTTCCTCCTCCTCCTCCTCCTCCTCCTTCCTCTTTCGGGTTCATCATGACGCAGAGGTGAAGAGTTTAATTGCTTCCTCAGACAGACAGGCCGGCCTTATAGAACATTTCTAAACTGCACCACTATCTTCCCCTCCGCAGACAAAAAAAACAACAATCAAAAGGTGTGTGCAATAATCTCCAACACTCAGACTACAGACTGCAGTGTGTGTGTTTGTGTGTGTGTGTGTGTGTGTGTGTGTGTGTGTGTGTGTGTGTGTGTGTGTGTGTGTTGCGTGTGTGTGTGTGTGTGTGTGTGTGTGTGTATGCGTATCAGTGTGTGTGTGTGTGTGTGTGTGTGTGTGTGTGTGTGTGTGTGTGTGTGTGTGTGTGTGTGTTGTGTGTGTGTGTGTATGCGTATCAGTGGTGTGTGTGTGTGTGTGTGTGTGTGTGTGTGTGTGAGTGCGCGCGCGCGCGCGCGCGCGTGTGTGTGTGTGTGTGTGTGTGTGTATGCGTATCAGTGGTGTGTGTGTGTGCGCGTGTGTGTGTGTGTGTGTGTGTATGTGTGTGTGTGTGTGTGCGCGCGCGTGTGTGTGTGTGTGTGTGTGTGTGTGTGTGTGTGTGTGTGTGCGCGCGCGTGTGTGTGTGTGTGTGTGTGTGTGTGTGTGTAAGGAGCTCCACTGGTGCTTTTTCGGAGTCATTTTTCTCCCTCCTTCCATGCTCCACCTCTCCAAGGCTTTCCTCCAGGCCTCTCCCCACGAGAGCGCACGCACACTCACACTGCGCTGGCTGATGGATGGGGTGTTAATTAGCCTGTCCCTGTGGTGGTGGGGGGGGGGGGGGTGAGGTGAGACGAGGCTCCGGATCAGTGAGGAGGAGAGAAGGGGGAGGGGGGATGGGGGGGGGGGGGGGCGCGCGGCAGGGAGGCGGCAGGCCCCAACACCCCCATGATGGAGGACTCATCTAGGGGAGAGTAAACATGGGGAGTCCCCCTGCCAGAGTTGGACTGCCCACAGTGTGCAAATGACAATTCTACAGGTACCAGAGAGAAGAGGAAGGGAGGAAGAGAGGGAAAGAGAAAGAGGGGGGGACAGAGTGCAGACAGACAACAGACAGAGAGAGAGAGAGAGAGAGACAGAGAGAGAGAGAGAGAGACAGAGAGAGAGAGAGAGACAGAGAGAGAGAGAGAGAGAGAGAGAGAGAGACAGAGAGAGAGAGACAGAGAGAGAGAGAGAGAGAGACAGAGAGAGAGAGAGAGATACAGAGTGGAAGATACAGAGGCAGCGACTGACAAAGAGAGAAATCTAGTCAGCTGCCTAACAATAAATTTGGCCCTTGTTTGGATGCCAGCTCTTCGTCATGTTCCCAAAAAATAAGACAAAACAAACAAAAAAAGATTTATGAAGTCTGAGATTCTCCCCCATCTGCCAAGAGCGGGGCTGAGAAGATAAACAGAACTGCTGCAGAACCGCTCCAAACATCCAAAAATAGAACTTCTTTTTGGGAGCAAGAGGGCTTTGTTGGATGGTAGCTCGCCTGCGAGGCACAGTGACTCTGAGAAACGACAGCGGCGGTGGCGGGCCCCAGAGCACACGTTCATTTCTGCACCGTTACCTCTGTGTGAGCGGGCGGTGTGGGTCCAGTGACCCGGCCGTGTCGTCCTACAGCTCCCCCAGATTAAGAGTGCCGGCCCAGGGGGTGCTGAGGCTTCACAAAACACGTGTCAGGGAGCCGGTCTAACACCGATCCGTACGCTGGCCACTTGGCTGACCGCCGGCGAGACCCTGGCGAGAAGTTTTTTTCTCTCTCTCTCTCTCCCTCTCTTTCTCTCTCTCTCTTTCTCCCTCTCTCCTTCCCTCCCTCTTTCAGTCTCTCCTCCCTCTCTCTTTCTTGTTCTCTCTTCTTTTTTTGCTGCCATCTTCTTCCTGCTGCCATCAGCACTCTCTGCTCCTACACGTGGAGAGAGAGAGAGATAGAGAGAGAGAGAGAGAGATAGAGAGAGAGAGGGATAGAGAGAGGGATAGAGAGAGGAGGAGCAGAAAGAGAGAACCCGTGCGGATAAAGGGCTGCTCAGCTGCACGGAGCGGTGCGCCTGCCGCTGCACCCAGGATGTGCTGCTTGGTATTCTGGGAGCACGGCCAGGTCCTGGGGACCGGGGGAAGGGCCGCCACCGCCGCAGCAGCAGCAGCATCAGGGGAGAGAAAAGGAGAAAAAAAGAAAGAAAAAAAAGAAAGAGAAAAAAGAGTGCACAGAGGAAAGGATATTTGAAGAGTTCAGATGCAAAACCCTCTAAATCCGTCTGACCACATTTCTTTTAAATGAGCATTTAAAATCCGGTTCCTATAGGTTTTTGCATAGAAATCGATATTTTAGACCAGGAAGAGAGTGTTATTTGGTGTGTTTTGAAGTGAAATTATTTGATTAACGTATACTATGTGAGGAGAGCATTCACTCACAATCTTTATCTCATTTTTGACGTAGGTGGCATTTAGAGGCTTTTGCATCTGAACCCTTCATTTTTTCTTGCTTTAAGAGAAGAAAAGGAGATCAACTGTGTTGTCACCATGGATGTTGTTGGGGGGAAAAAGGAAGAGTTTACAGTCCCCATTACCACGGATACAGGGACACGCGCCCACCTACTGTACTCTCCCCAGAACCTTCATAAATCCTCTGGCCTCCTCCCACTTCTGGTGTCCTCCTCGCCCATCCCATGGTCCTCAGATTGAGTAATACTGCGCAGGATTTATATGGAACAGCCCCGGAAATATGGCCTCGCCGCGCTCCCCATTACCCTGTAAAGGTTTTACTAAACGCCTCCACATCAGCGCCTCACATGATAAAACCCAAAAGAGGGAGAATACGGACAGCGATGGGCACCGTAAATGCATCGTGTATCCTATCTGTTGCAGCCCTGGCCCTCTCTGCAAGACCTCTCCCGGTAAGATAACATAAACAAATGGGAAAAAAAACAAATAAATACATACATAAATTGAATGGTCTTTCATGATAAACTCAAACACACACTTCGATTTGTTCAGGTCCTCAGGCTGGGAGTGGGAGGGCCCCAGATGTGGGCTCTGGGGTGGAGAAAAGAGGAGAGAGAGAGAGAGAGAGAGAGAGAGAGAGAGAGAGGGAGAGAGAGAGAGAGAGAGAGAGAGAAAAAGAGAGAGAAAGAGCAAAAGAGAGAGAGGGAGAGAGAAAGGGGTGGGGGTGTTCTGCCTTATGATCAATTATCCTCCATTACAGGCCGGCGGAGTCGATCAATAGCAGATCAAAGTTGCCAGGGTGCCGCTTCCCGCTATCCATCAGTGGTGGGGGGGCCGCGCCTTAGCCCAGGAAGAGACGCGAAAAGACGCGATGAGATGTGAAATGAAAAAGACTCCTGGCTATCTTTGGAAGCCGCACCGTGGCGCTCAATATGGTGGGGGAACTGACGGCTCTGCACCTAGCACAAAGGATGTAGAATCATCCAGCGTGTCCTGGGGTTTTGGTGACACACACGCGCGCACACGCGCACACACACACACACACACACACACACATGCAAACACACACACACACACACACACACACACACACACATCAACACACCAGAACATACAGACACACACATACACAGTACCCCTAAAAAACACACAAACACAACCACAACCACAACCACAACCACACAAACAAACACACCCACGCAAACACATAGTCTGACACCCTCTTCCTCAGCTCAATAGAGAGTGAACTGAGTATTGACTACCGTCCACAGGCTTCTTGTCTGACCAGATCATTTTGGAACTGCTGTCTGGACGTCTTTGTTGATACAGCTAAAGCCAGTCTGGGAGAAGAGATTGCAGGTCTCGACTTCAAATTGATACACCAAAACACCTGCTGTTAAGGCAGTTATGACAGATAGAGTTACCTAACTGTGATAATGGGGACATTCTAAAACGATTAACGTGAAAATAATCGTTGGATTTCCGTTTAGGTCTTTTGACAGTCTTAAGTGTTCATGACAAGATATGGCCATGAGAAATTTGGGGATGATTGATCGTTGTTTTCTGACCTTAAGCCACGTTAAGCTTTTTCACGTTAGGCGTTTTAGAATGTCCCTGATAATGACCTGATTCTCACAGATGGGATCTCTGGTCAATGCATGTTTTTCAGGGCATTTGGGACTATCATCGAACTGTACAAGTTCAGCGAATGAATCACTGAAGCCTTGTTGCATTACAGCTTTGAAGGTTTGTTGCCTTCTGACCCACACACACATTTGTTACAGTAAGTGTTTTGTTTAGTGTTAATCCTCATAAATGCCACCAGCTTTTTCCTCTGCCAGGGTACCTGGTGAATTATTTCAGGCTATATACTCAAGTCCTCAAGTCCATATGCTGCTCTTATCCTCTTCCTCTACTTCTCTCTGTCTGCCCTCTCTTTCTCTCTCTCTTTCTCTGTCTGTCTTTCTATCTCTCTCTGTCTGTCTGTCTGCCTCTCTCTCTCTCTGTCTGTATGTCTATCTGTCTGCCTCCCTCCCTCTCTCTTTCTGTCTGTCTCTCTCTGTCTGTCTGTCTATCTGTCTGCCTCCCTCCCTCTCTCTTTCTGTCTGTCTGTCTGTCTCTCTCTGTCTGTCTGTCTATCTGTCTGTCTCTCTCTCTCTCTCTCTCTCTGTGTGTGTCTGTATGTCTATCTGTCTGCCTCCCTCCCTCTCTCTGTCTGTCTATCTCTCCCTCTCCCTCTCTCTCTCTCTCTCTCTCTTTCTCATGACTCCTCTCCAGACTCCACACAAGTGGTGCGAAGGCAGAGGGAGGATAAGCATATAAGCACAGAGGAAGTCTCTGGGAGCTGGGGGAGAGAGAGCTCACTTAGGCTCCGTTTTCTTGAAATCGGTGAGCTTAGAGGTGTCACATCGAGCATCTCCCAAACTCTCGAGCAAACAAAAGAGTTGGTAAACTACCACATAGATATCAGCACACACAAACACATGCATCTGGGGACAGCAATGTAATGTACACTGCACTAAATTATTCTCCAAAGTTACTTTTCTAAATCCACAGGAGAACATAAAACTTTCCTCTTTCTACTCTGTTTAGAGGGAGAGTGAAGAGACTTGGAAACAAAACAAAAATTCACTGCGTCAGTGAATATGTTGTAGCTTCATATACCCACTGTCTTGATCACTGTGTATTGTGAGTCATAAGTTACCTGTGTCAGTCTTCACAAAATGGCAACATTTATCAAGGTAAGTTACAGTGAAACATGACCAGTGTAGTACCGATTGATTGTTTTTTTTGTTGTTGTTCCTGATTTAGACTGCATATGAGAGGAGTCTGGATTTTTGCCTGAGGCTCTTGTGTCGAGCCCCATTGAGTTTTTCTTTGGGCACTTCCAGGCAGTTTGGAGTCAGTGCTTGGATCTTAGATGGTGAGGTGACCTGCACAGCCTGCCACACAGTCTAACCATCTGGCCACGGAACTGCCCTGAATCATTCCCACCGAGACTTCACCGAGAGTGGGTGGGGTGTGTGTACGTAGGCATGACAGTATGTGTGTGTGTGTGTGGGTGTGTGTGTGTGTGTGTGTCTGAGGGGGTGTACTGATCAGACCTGTGTCATGGCAGTTGGTGCTTTATCTGTTTGCTGCTCATAGGATTGGCAATCAAACTGAGACAGGGTGTAATCGCGGACCCAAAAAAAGCAGCACAGAACTCAAGGCTACACCAGGCACGTAACTGAAGCGTTCCGTTCGCGTAGCGTCTGCCGCAATAATCCACTGGAACTGGCTGCACTAGACGTGATGGCAGCGCTTACTTTCCGAAAATTTGAAACACGTCTTCTAAAACTATATTTTTACGCTACACGGACAGAGCGCTCCAGTTGACCCGGACCCGGTGCAGCATGGGCCTGAGACCCACACGTGTCCACACCCACATCCAATCCAACCCCACCGGTAGCTAAATTAATTACAACTCACACACAACTCACAGACAAACACAATGCAAGCCCTGTGTAGCGTGCATTGGAGTCATTATTGTATATGCTATTGCTCAGTGTGATAAATACAAGAGAAATGCATATAAACCACACTGGGGAGCATTAACATTAATGTGTTTTCCATTTAGCTCTGTGCTTCATCAGGCCGAATAAATTGAAGGGGCCAAGTGACCTAAAATAATTCACTTTTATTCAAGCAGTCTTATTAACAGGGCTGATAGATAATCGATATTTCAGTTGCTGGTGGACAGCAGCTATTAGGTGTGTATGAGTATTGAGCTTTAGTGTGTATCTCTCTGAGTGTGTTTCTGTGTGTGTGTGTGTGTGTGTGTGTGTGTGTGTGTGTGTTGCTGTGTGTGTGTTTCTGTGTATGTGTGTTTCTGTGTGTGAGTGTGTGTGTGTGTGTGTGTGTGTGTGTATGTTGCTGTGTGTGTGTGCTGTGTAGGGGTTGTATTAGATGCAAATAGGCTGAGCAAACATATAGACATTCAGCCCGAGGGCAAAGCAGGAAAATCTCAAGCTGGAGGATTTCATATTTTCGCAAACCTCATCCCTGGAGGAGGCACTATTTTGGGTCTGGGCTGACAGTCACAGCGACTGTACAAGATAAAGCAAATAGGAGATGGTGGGAGAGATATATAGAAAAAGTGAGAGTTAGAGAGAAATAAGTGTTGGGTTGTGGTTTGTTGTTGTTTTTTCGCTGTGTGTGTGTGTGTGCATGTGTGCGTGTGTGTGTCTGTCTGTGTGTGTGTGTGTGTGTGTGTGTGTGTGTGTGTGTGTGTGTGTCGGGGGAGGGAGGGAGGTTGCATGAATTAATGTGTTTCAGTGAAAGTCACCATATTGGTTTCTGCCTCTCTGCATTTTTGCACGGCTTATCTCCATTCTATTCAAACCTTGTGCACAAGGCAGAGACTGGAGAAGGCAGTCCTCACCAGCACCACTTGGATGATACTTTAATACTGCAGGACAACTGGTGACAGAGGGTCCAGCCCTCGCCCTGTACCACCAGGCCTCCCTCACAAATTTACGAGGGCATCTGTAAGCGCCACCCGCATCCCCGCAGCACGCCGGAGCAATAGCCGCGCCGCCGCACTGACCTGGACCTCCACGATCAATACCGCGCTCTGCCGCTGCTGCCTTAGTCAGCACGCTAGGTTGGCGAAAGGTCAAACCATTACCACATTACAGCGGTCAAACCAAAACATTATTGCAGCGTGAGGGTTTTGTGCAAAGAGATTCACATCAGCCCCCTTCACTCCTGCATTCAGTCAAATTTGAGCAGGAAAAGCTAACAGCAAATCCATAGCTCTGTGTGCTACAGTGTCCAATTTGTTAAGATTGAATTAATCAAAAGAAAGATGGATTTATTATTGGATCAATACACTGCCATGAGTCCAGATCCCTTAACAAAACCCTCACACGTTAAGACCACAAACATTATCACCTTGACACAAAACAACTTTTACACATTTCCTAGGTGTATGTATGTGGCAGCGTATATACAAACATCCAGACTTGCTGTTCATTTTCCCAGGTCCCTATCTTCTAGACCTCCCCCAGCTACACACACACACACACACACACACACACACACACACACACACACAAACACACACACACACCCAACGCAACGCAGACACTGTCCCAGCAGACCCAGGGCAAGCCTCGATTTTTCTTGACAGCTTCACCCCCCCCCCCCTCTTGTCCTCCCTCCCTTTCCCTGCCCTCACAGACTGGCGGGAAAGCTCATCAAGTTCAACTATAAATAATCCTGGCAATCATAAATTCACTGCTGCTTGCGAAGGAAGCAGCCAGCAGTACTGTAAAATATGCATTAGTTTTGTCATTTTGGTCCGGCCCCGCCATCGGACGAGCCGAGAAAAAACCTGGAGGCTGAATCAGGAGAGCCATGGCAACCCTTTCAAGGTCAAATTAAGGAGACGCTAATAAACTGTGGGCATGTAAACAGCATTTTGCACACTGAAATTTAAATAGCCGATCGGGTGGCAGAGGAGTCCTGAAGAACACGGTGTACAGAGAAGAGGAGGAAGAGGAGGAAAAGGAGGAGGAGGAGGAGGAGGGAAAGGACTAGACGTCTGAGAGGACGATAAACCAAAACACTGCAAGAAGCTCTGACTTTCTCTTCCTGATTTATTTCAGGGTGAGATGAAAGTCGTTGGAAATCTTGCAATAACCATTTCCATAACAAATGTGTGTTTGTTATCTACAGTACGCTGATGGGCTTGGTTGCACTGACAAATTCCTGCCAAAACATCAAAACACAAAAATAATCAGAAAGTGTCAACGTCTAAAATATGCAACCTTCCGAGCATGTCACAGGATACAGCTTCAAAAACAACAACAAATAAAAGCTCCATACCACATTGTGCACATACATAATCAATCATACACAATAATAATAATAATAATAAGCTTTATTTGTATAGCACCTTTTATACACAGAATGCAGCTTAAAGTGCTTTACATTTGAAGCATGTAACACAATAATAGTCAGTCAGTCATTATCAATCACTTTTCTTCATTGCTGGGGCCGTTTATGATCCACTCAGCAACATATAAAAAATATAGAGAATAACATGTCATAAGACTGGCAGCCTTAACCCTTTACCCCCCACAAGCACGCCATATGGCAACTGTGGCAAGGAAAAACTCCCATATTCCAGGAAGAAACCTTGAGCAGAACCTGACTTAATAGGGGGAGCCCATCTGCTTCTGGCTGGCTGCGCCCTCCAATAGCAGCAGATGTAGAATAATCTGAAAAAGTAGTCTACAGGATAAGATGAGTTAACTAAAAGCTTTCCTGTACAGGTATGTTTTCAGATCTTTTTAAAAAATATTTACTGAACTTGCCTGCTTGATGTACAGAGGCAGGGTGTTCTATAGTTTGGGGGCATAATGGATAAAAGCAGCTTCTCCACTTTGTTTGTGGAGCACTTTGGGTACGATTAAAAGATTAGAATTGGATGATCTAAGTTTCCTTTGTGGTTGATAAGATATTAAAAGCTCAGAGATATATGAAGGTGCTATGCCATTCAGAGCTTTGTAAGTAATTAACATTACCTTAAAATCAATTCTATAGGAAATAGGGAGCCAGTGCAGTTCAGCCAACACAGGGGTGATGTGTTCTCTCTTCTTGGTCTTAGTTAAAAGTCTAGCCGCAGAGTTCTGTATGAGTGCCAATTTCTTTAGATGTTTTTTGGGAAGACCAGTGAAAAGTGCATTGCAGTAGTCTAACCTGCTAGTGATAAAGGCGTGAATTCGTTTTTCTGCATCTTGTTGAGTTAAAAAGGGCCGCACTTTGGCAATGTTTCTCAAGTGGAAATAGGCTGTCTGAGTGACTTTATTGATATGGGGCTTAAAACTTAACTCTGCATCTAAGATGACACCGAGGCTTGTTACTTTTGGTTTGACCTGGTGCGCCAAGTTCCCCAGATTACTAAGAACAATATCTCGCTTTAGTTTTGGTCCAACCAAAAGTACCTCTGTTTTGTCATCATTTAGTTTCAAAATTTTTTTGCTCATCCACTGATTAATGGAGGTTAGGCATGCAGTGAGGGAGCAAAGGCCATCTGGGTTAGTTGGCTCCACAGAAATATACAATTGGGTATCATCTGCGTAGCTGTGGAAGTTTACATTATGCTGACTTACGACGTTTCCCAACGGAAGCATATATAGGGAAAATAGCAGGGGACCAAGGCAGCTGCCCTGGGCCACACCAAAAGGCAAGTCATGTTTTTCAGACACATGATCTCCTAGACTGATATAAAAATCTCTGCCAGTAATGTAGGTTTGAAACCAGTTTAGAGCATTATCAGAGAGACCCACCCACTTCGCAAGGCGGTGAATTAGGATGGTATGATCAATGGTGTCAAATGCCGCACTCAAATCTAGAAGAATAAGGATTGAGACTTAGAGTCAGTAGCCAGTCTGAGATCATTGACTATTTTTACTAGAGCCGTTTCTGTGCTGTGATTTGATCTAAAACCTGATTGGAATTTTTCAAGGATACTGTTTTCGTTGAGGAAGGTATTTAACTGATTACAAACGACTTTTTCAAGTACTTTGCTCAGGAACGGTAGATTTGATATAGGCCTGTAGTTGCTCAGATTGGTATGGTCAAGATTTGACTTTTTAAATAAAGGTTTCACAACAGCGGTTTTAAAAGCTGTTGGAAATATACCTGTTTCTAATGAGGTATTTATTACCTTGAGAATAAAGGGAGCTAAGCTATCATATACTTTTTTGAGGAATCTAGTAGGGATTGGATCCAAAACACATGTTGAGGAGCCGGTTTGAGTTATAATTTTACCAAGCTCAGATTGAGTAATAGTGCTAAAGAACCTTAATTTTTGGGGGCTGTTTTTGGGTGTACTATCAAACATATTACTTGTGTTACCAATAGCCTCCCTTATAGAAATGACTTTGTTTTTGAAGAAGTCTGCAAATTCTTCGCATCTTAGAGAGGATGCCTGACTGAGTGTATCAAAAGGTGTTTGATGCAATAGCCTATCAATGGTAGAAAAACAACACCCTAGAGTTTCCACTGTTTTCAGCAATTACCTTAGAGAAGTGGTTCCTTCTCTCATTCCGAATAGCTCACATGACGTGCATTTATACATCAACAGGTATACACTATAAAGACATATAACATGCCCATCAACTGTCAGCCAAGCTTAGTTAGACAAGCTGCTCGAAGTTTGTAATATTGGTCAATTTCATGACGGTTCCATATGAAGACGCCTCACGCGGCGTGCTCCAGACACAATTTTAGGGCTGATTAGGCTTGCTTTGGTGGTGCAATGAGTCGTCGGTATATTCTTAAATGAACAGAGGCGTGCTGCTATACTGGGTTTTAATATCACACTGCTGGCAAAGATCTGAATAGACAAGTGGCGTGTGAGCTTCCTAATGAAAGCAATATTGATTTCGGTGCTGGTGGAAAGAAACTGAAAAAGCAATAAGAGAGAGAAGAGGTAGAGTGAGGGAAAGAGAGAGAGAGAGAGAGAGAGAGAGAGAGAGAGAAAGAGAGAAAGAAGTATGTCCTTCATACTTTGTATGACTATGACTATGTTTTATTTGTCATGCCAATACAGCATTTTTTATTTCAATTTGTGAGAGAGAAGAGAGAGAGAGAGAGAGAGAGAGAGAGAGAGAGAGAGAGAGAGAGAGAGCATTATGAGGCCATTTTATTCAGAGGTGCACAGAGCCAAGCAGATAAGACAAAAGCAAAGTTGCTTGTGAAACTCATTAAAATGCAAGAGGGAGGCAGAGAGAGCACTAAAAGAAAAGCAGACAGCAAGTGTGTGTGTGTGTGTGTGTGTGTGTCTGAAAAAGAGACACACTGAGAAAGTAGTAACAGAGAAGGAGGGAGAGAGAATACACACACATGCACACAAATGAATAGAGAAACAGCAAAAGGGTAACCACTGACAGACAATCGAACACACACACACACACACACACACACACACACACACACACACACACACACACACACACACACACCAAGACATAAACATGAACACACTTGCAGAGAAAGAGAGAGAGATACAGAGAAAGATGGGCGGATGAGAAGGTGCGAGGAGTGAACGAGAGAGAGAGAGGGAGAGAGAGAGAGAGAGAGGAGGCAGCAGCAGAGGGAGCATTAGTGAGGCTAACCCATCAGTAAGGGCTGATCCATAATTAAACACTGCTCTCCAGCCTCAACAGCAGGGGAGAGAGGTGAACGACTGAGGAAGAGAAAGAGAAAGAAAGGAAGAGAGAGAGAGAAAGGAGAGGAAAGGGGTCTGGGGCAACACAATATGGCAAGAGGTTATTCTTCCGAATGGGGTGACATCACACTTGGGAGAGGGTGACTAGAGAGGGAGGTTGGAGTGTGTGTGTGTGTGTGTGTGTGTGTGTGTGTGTGTGTGTGTGTGTGTATGTGTGTGCGTGCGTGCGTGCATGTGCGCATGTGTGTGTGTGTGTGTGTGTGTTTGTGTGTGTGTGTGTGTAAGCAGGGAACAGGCAGGCCAGCGATTCTCAAAGAGCTGCCCACAAAGCCAGCCACAGGCCTGAGAGAGCAGACCTGTCTAGTCCTGACTGGAATTTCAAATGGAGCACTGACAGACCCGCGTCTGGGTTTATAATACATTCAAAACACATATGAAATATCGGAATAGGCTTTAATACCAATGAACCAGTGACTGTAGAAATGACAGGAACAGAGCTGAGAGCAGAGCCCGTATCCTTCGTATCAGAGAGAAACGTTGCCTTCTGGCAGTGCAAATCTGCAATACCGAACCAGCATGGATCCCCTAAATTAACCAAAGCCACAGTCAACCCGTCATGCTTCAGTGTTAATGACTGAAAGCTAAAACCAGCTACTGCCTGGCCCTCCAGCACTAGCAGTGTTTCCCATACATTGACTTATTTGTGGCGGCCCACCACAATATCAACATTGACCACCACACAATGATTTTCCAGGTTGTACTAAAATGTGCTTAAATCTGGTTAGCATCATAACCACGCTGTGCTAATTTGTTAAAAACTGTTGTATTCAAGTTAATTCTGCTAATCAACCACCACAATTGAAATTCAATTCTGTGGGAAACACTGACTAGTTTATAGATTAACATCTATTGGCCACATACTGTGTCTATTACTAGACCCCCATCCCCCCTTTCTCTCTCTCTTTCACTCTCTCTTCCTCTCTTCTATTATTTGAAAAACGTAATGGTAAATCAAACAGGGATAACAGTTCAAGTACAGTGGCAGATTAAACGACCCCACAGAGAAAGCCTTCGGGGCCCTCGATGATTAACATACAGGGTATATTTCCGTGAGAGCCAGCATGCAAAAGCACATAGAAACACACACACACACACACACACACACACACACACACACACACACAGAATATATACCAGCTCCTCAGCTCACTGTGAGCTGGCAGCCTTCAGCAAGAGCTTCCAGAGGCCACGTTTGATTTGCCAAA
Organism: Alosa sapidissima; assembly: GCF_018492685.1. Lineage (NCBI taxonomy): Eukaryota > Metazoa > Chordata > Actinopteri > Clupeiformes > Clupeidae > Alosa > Alosa sapidissima. Next base: position 27,596,265 of record NC_055968.1, on the reverse strand, counting down.
AACACTTCTGTTGCCAGGAGACACATATTGATTGACGCATTAGACTGCTTTCCTGTGATGCCTAGAGCTAGACGTCACCGATGGAGTGAATCAGCAATAATAATAACGTGCCATACCAACGCCAAGCATGGTCTATATATATATTCATAGACATGGTCTTTATTTGTACTTCCTAAATAAGCACAGTAGAAAAAACACCATGCTAATTGAGCCCCATCTGTTAGTGGGAGAAAAATTAAAGTGAGATACTGTAGATGTCTGCAGAACCATCACGAATGAGTTTAAAATGGCTGGCATCTTGGACAACTTGGCACTAATAATGCATTACTCACTCTCAAAGCTGCCTCTTCTATTTTTTTCTTAAGTTTTGGCTCTATCCGGTTCGGCAAAGACCAAATCTCCACAGTCCTCCCTGCTATCCACTCCTAAGCACTATCCACAATGGCTCTCTTCTCTGGTCAGCGAGCGCACCTCCCGAACTTGCCAAGCGGCCACTTCCTTAATACGCGTGGGCCTCACAGACACAGACTGGCCAGCTTAAAAACTGTGGCAGCTTTGGCAGGCGGGGGAGAGAGAGAGAGAGAGAGAGAGAGAGAGAGAGAGAGAGAGGCAGACTGTCCCTGCTTGCCACACAAGTCAGAGAGAGGTAAAGGACAGCCAAAGATGCAGTCATGGGTATCGTGGTTGGGTGGTGGGGGGAGGCTGACGACTCACTTAACATTCTCCCCAAGCAGTGGGATTTTTTCTCTTTAGTACTTGCTCTCTCTGTCTCTCTCTCTCTCCCTCTCTCTAGCTCTCCCTCTCCCTTTCTGTGTCTCTCTATCTCTTTATGACCCTCACGAGAAGCGTTCTTTCCTTTATATGCAAGGTTACAGAGGTCTTCAGAGGGACCATAAGGATGCATAGGATGGTGTAGGCCGATAGCAAAAATACCCACACCCAACAAACAACATCATCAGATTCCCAGAAGTCACATATATTCTAAAGCATCCAGTTAGAAATGGGATGCAAATGCAGTTCCTCTGGACAACCCCGCCTGTCTGAGTGATAAGGCAAAGGGTGAGATAATATTCAAACCTATAGAAATGGAACAGCTTTTTCCTGAGGAATCCTAGCGACAACGCCACAGCCTCCCAGACAGGCGGGGCCACCACTGCTGGTCTGACCGGAACACATTGTCCTGTTTGTTTTTCTCATTTGTTTTGTTCCTTTCTTTCTTTCCCTCCTGATGTTTCTCCTCCTCTCTTCCCTCTCCCTCGCTCCCTCCCTCCCTCCTCCCAGGGCGGGCTGCTTCTGACAGACTTGAAGCCAGCCGTCTGCATTAATAAATGATGCTGGCCTCACACCAGCCAGGAGTCATGGCTGCCAGGGGTCCTGCAGCCGCCACCGCCCACCCCACTCTCGACTCCACCACTCCCCACCCCAGCTTCACCTACCCTGGATGAGCCACAGATGCCGTTGCCATGTCCCTTCCCCAAAACCGTCCAATCAAACTCCATCTTAACGAACATCCAGCCAATCCCAGACAACAACATGCCATGTTTCTGTCCTAGGGAGTAGACAATGCCAAAGCTGGAGTATGAAATGAAATAAATATGTAAGTGGAAATCATTTTCCTAGTGGCGAGGGGTGTGTGGAGAGTGATAACAGTATTATCTCCCCCAGACTGGCTGGACCGAAGCCCAGGACCCTCTCTCTGCAGTGGACCTTACTTCAGCTGGGAGTCTCTAGAGTAGTACGGAGGTTCAGCACCCTGGACAGCTGCTCTTCAGCTGAAAGCCCATCACACGTCCAAAAGCACTTTGGGTGAACAGGGACGAGTAGCTATCTAGTAGTGTATCCACCCAATGAAAACATACACACACACACACACACACACACACACACACACACACACACACACACACACACAGACAGAGAGAGAAACACACACACACACACACACACACACACATATCAGTGTGTTGCCTTTTAAGGTCTCTGTTGTGTAGCATGACGGGTTTTTCCACAGTGCGGTCAAAGAGTCCCTGCTACACATGTTTCTTCAGCATCTTCAGGTAATTATCATGCATTGGTAAAGTGAGGGGCAATTACACAAAGTGCTGACAAGGCTGCGCTCGCAGCCCGCAATATCAAAAGCGGCACGTCTGGGAGAAACTATATAATTACCCATGCATGGCAGGCGCCTGATGGATGCATATTAGAGATATAGGGCGGGAGACGGAGCTCAAGGCATCACTTCTCTCAGTCTGGCATGACAGTTTGCAGAGAGACAGAGAGAGAAGGAAAGAGAAGGAAAGTGCTGGAGAGACCACTAGAGATAGAGTGATGGAGAGAAATCAGGTACTCCAGGTATTCATGCAGGTATTCATGCCAGTATTTGTCCAATGATGTCCAAGGAGCCAATTGCAGGTGACTCATGCAGTAGTTCTAAAGAGAGGCCACTTCAAACCACTCACCCATAGTTGCACCTAAGACTACAGGAGGAGAATTAATTGAATCAGGAAATCAATCTGTTTTACGGCTCCTCTGCTAGGCCACTCTAATACGTTCCCTATCAAAAAAATGCACCATGGTGAAAAGATAGGCAAAGAAAGATTCTGAGGCAAAAACAAGGCCTCTTGAAGATTTATCTGATGCAGCATCAGCAGTACTGTGGAGACTGTTTCAAGTCTATACCCATTTTAAGGCTTTTTTTTTTTAACTCGCGTGAAACTACATGGAGTTCAGCGTGGTTAAAGCAACCCACTAAAGTCCTGATGATGCATTAGTGATGAGGTTACAGCTGATAAACTGTGCTCTCACTGCTGGAAGCAGATAGTTTGGCTCCATCAGCTTTTTAACCCAATTTTATCTCTTCCTTGCAACAGACACGTTTAGCAGAAATATCCAATTACGTGACCCCTTACTACCTGTTAGGAGGAAATGACACTGTTTTGTTTTCTTAACAGCAGAAAACAAAAACAAAGAGGGGATAAACAAATAAACAAGATGGAGGGAGGACTGCATATTATTTGACTGGAGCCCAAAAAATCAATACTCTTCCTCAAATGGAGCTTCCCTAATGGCTGCAATAAGCAGCAACAAAAATGCACTTAGAGGAAGACTGAGCATCATGGGAAATATTTGAAAGGTGTGGGCTGCCCAGTAGGTGGAGAGCCCCTCATGAAACTCCCAAACACCAGGGAACCAAAAACAGCAAATCCCATGAGAAAAATAGCAACCAATCAACATGTTGCAAGAAGGCACCAGCCAAAAAGGGCCGAGAAAACATGGCACAGCAGAGTGGCTCACTGCGCCAGTCGAACACTTCTTGGCCTCTCAATCAGCACACAGCCTAACTGGTCTTTCAGGAGAGATAAGCTCAGTGTTTGCTAGATGCGTGGCACTGACACGACATGGCATTGGGAGCCATTCACAACACTGGCCTTTGTATGTGAATGAGATTCTTTGCCTGCCAGCCAACCGAGAGCCCTGAGCCTCAGCCTTGAGAGGCGGGGCGATAATGCACTCCGTGAAGATAGCGTCAGGGCCTTGAGATTCTACAGCTTGACCTGACAGTCCTCGGAATGACTCTCATTCACTTCATTAGTTAGACTCAGAGAGAGGATCTTCTGTCGTTCCACTCCCATCTAACCTTTCCTCTCTCTTGCTCTCTTTCTTAATGCATGTTCGCTCTCTTTCTCAATCCAGTTCTCTTTCCATGTGAGGTAGTTAACAGGGTTTATAGGTATGTTTTGTGTTGTATGTGTGTTGTTTACAAAGCCTCAATCCCAGAGCTGTAGTACGGTTAGTATCACAGTATGCATTTCATACCCAAAACATTAAAATGCATGAAGACAATAATGATAAAAAAAACAATGCCATCCCTGACATCAGACACACAGACAGTTAAATAACCACATCTGTAAGTATTACAGCCTTCATCTAAATCAGAGACACCAACAAATTGCTGATGAGGAATTTGCGTCCACAAAGATAACATGGAGACAGTTGATTTAAAGGTATCTGACTAATACAGAAGATTATCCACTGTGGTATGGCATATCACTGACATACACTGTATCTCTCTCTCTTTATTTTTTGTGGAAAAAAACACACATAAACACAAACACAGAGAGAGAGAGAGACAGACACACACATTCTCTCTCTCCCTCCCTCCTTCTCTCTCACACTCACACTCACACACTCACATTCTCTCTCTCTCTCTCTCTCTCTCTCTCTCTCTCTCTCACTCTCTCACACACACACACACACACAAACACACACACACACACACACACAACCATAACAACACAAACTCTCATGTGGACATGCTTGGATTAATAGCGAGAGTCAGCAGTGTATTAATTTCTGACAGGACATTTCTGATGAAAGGAAAGCATATGAACCACCCCCAGGGTGTATGACAGCCAAATTCATGACATCTCCATCACCAATTAATTTGGGCTGTGGGAGTTGATTCTTATAAGGCTGTAGGATGTTCAATGCCAAGACATATCAGCTCTGAGTTATCTCTATAAATTACTGTAATAACCTCCATACCACACGTCACCCTGCAGTGCTTCGTTTTTCATTCATTTCTGTTTGCTGTGATGTTTCGAACTGCTTCCCATCGCCCTTATTGCGAAATTAGGCCTACACTTTTTTCCGATCAGCTATCGATACACACACATAATATCGTATTTATGCCGGTCATTATGCCAATATTCAGAAAATACACAATCGACTCAAAATCGTGTCCCTAACATCTTAACAACTGGGCTGCAGCTACACAAGTTCTCACCGCTCCGACACTGACACACTGGCAACCTGGGTGTGTCTCGGCGCACTAGAACATATTTATTTATTTATTCTCCCCGTCTTCCAAGGCCAACTAAAACACCCTCGGTGGACAACAGATGAACACAATCTTATCAAACAATTTGATCACTGTACAAATTCACTGGTCTAATTACAACACTCAGCCAGCCTACACGGACACTCTAGCATTTTGTCATTATAAGATATTTCAGTAGGCTGGTCTGCTGCAAAATCGGATTAAAGGAAATCAATATCTTTATGCATATTCAGTAAATAAACTGAAGGACATTTAGTCAAAAGACGAGTATAAAAGAGAAATTAACGATTAAGACAATCTGGCAGCCTTTTCACTAAACGGATCATTCCCTCGATAACTTAGGCTACATAACTTATTTCTCTTACCTAATTGTTTGACTCAAAATCTTATCTTGCTTGGCAACATCTGTAGGCTATGGTGATAGTCTATACCAACAAACTACCCTAGCGCTCTTTGAACGCCCTGAGGTACAGTATATGTTATTGCAAAATAGCCTAACCCCCCAAAAACAACCAGGAATGTGCAATTCGCTGGAATACAACGTTACTTTACGCTGGTCAAAAAGATAGCTTTGGCAGGTCGCCTTCATGGGTCAGTGAAACTTCATTAGAACGTCTGCATCTCCCATCTCGGCAGGTGTATGCGGACCCATAATGGTAGCTAAGTGATGAAGAACTTACCGACAACATTACAAACGGGGATGAAAGAAATATGAACCAAACTCACCGCTTTGCTCTCCAAGAAAGACGAGTTTGAATTTTCGTAAAGGGTTCCCAAAGTCATTCCCCACGGTGATATGTTTTGTGTTCATGATTTCAACAGTGTCGGGGTGTGAACGTGTGCTCCCACCGGTTCTGGTTGTCTTTCGTCGGGATGCGCGAGGGAGAGAGCAATGTTTGAATCCGCTGAACGGTCGGAGGGAATACTGCACTATGTTGCCTGTCAGTTTCAATTGTCGCTGCGCCTGCGCGTCTCTCTCTCTCTCCTCTCTTCTCTCTCTCCCACACACAGTACACTCTCTACGTTTGTCTGGCTTGGCTGTCGCCCTCTCCTAGTACCACGCATGACGTCATGCAGAAATGAAAGAAAGAAAAGAAGCCCATCCCTAGGAGTTATCAAGAGTCATATCGCAGAAACATCAAGGGAAATGGACGGTGGGCTGATAGTGAATATGAATCAAATGAAGTTAGAACTCCCACTTAGCCTACTAAGCAACTGATGAAGACTGGCTGCAGCAGAGACGCAGGTGATGCAAACCATCTGAAATGGCATAAATGCCAGGTGAAAAGAAATCACCTACCAACTCAGAAGATGAACAGGCCATCATCATAATATGATTATGCGGATAACAAATTGAACATCAGAAGCCAGGTGATGTGATGTTATCACTCAATCTTCACCTCCAGGGCATGACAACTAGTTTAAATCTGATGGTGTCTACTACCTCAAGCAGATATGGTGTTTTTTCTCAATCACTGGTAACACTGCTTCCACTGAAGCTGCTAGAGTCCAGGCAGATGCTAGGCCTACATCTCACTTGCCATCAAACATGTCAATGCAGAAGCATCTTATTCTGGGAGTAGCCTATCACATGATCCTAGACTCACATATGGACAGAGATAGTGTGCATGTGTAATAAATGTGGAGATGAAAACATATTTATCAACTCACCAGGATTTCATTCTCAATCCACTTTCAAATAACACTGTCTAACATTTATAGAACAAAAATCATCAAATGAACATAATCAACTAATCTATAAACCAAATCTGACTTTCAATTACATTTTGATGGTACATAACTAGCACACAGGAAAGTTACCATCAGGATAACAATAAAATAATTTATTTAATGAGTTGTACATTGTTTCATTTCAATACAAAAGTTACCATGAACAGACTTTATTGAAGGTATTGTGAGTGAATTTGAATATTACGATTATAAAAGGTTTTGTGCTTATAAAAATATATTTTTACAAATATTCAGTCACATCTGCTTACCTGACATACAGGTAACATCACACACACTAAAAAAAAAAACATCTTAAATATTAAGTTTGCAGCAAGTTCCAGCGTAGTGGCTACTGGAAAACTGACCTGGCCAGAGAAACAAACAAAAAAAACAGCTGTCCTAATTCCTCTTGTGTACACTCCAAAGGAAAACTGCTCTTCCTTCAAATGACCTGCCTGCACATGCACAGTATCCAAACACTACCAAAGATTCTAGAACAGAGCTCTGTTCTAGAATTTTTGAACACTATTAGCATGCAGTCCAATACATCCAATCAAAGCTGAACTGAGGTACAGTACACGACCCCTCTATTGTCTATTGACAGTTTTCCATTAGTTTAAATAGCTGGAGCGTGAAGATGTCAGTCATTTTTCTGAACTTGTTGACATTAAAAAAAAAAGCTGGAATCAGATTGGTCAACCAAAGAGATATCAGGAGACTAGAATCCCTAGCCTGGTATTACAACTGAAACAAGTGTAGTGTACTCAAATGACATCATACTGTATCTTTTCAATAGGGGTTAGGTGCTATTTGGTTCAACATCAACAACACAAAATACAGATCAAAGGAGAAGAGATTAAATAATAATATCTAAAAACACACATACACACATCTGCTGAACATCAGAGCTCCGCTATGAATAAGATACATGAAAACTACAAATCCACACAGTGAGACACACCAATGTACTGAAACCACGTTTCCTTGGAGCAGAACTCGAGAGGGGTCACATAGGAGTCTGTGCTGTGCTGTTCTGTTGGAAGGGCCTCGGAGTCTCTCCCTTTTAGCATCCGTTGTTCACCAAGGGGACCAACTGGGAGACCGTGCCCCAAAATGATGAGAGGTTGGGGGGGGGGTGGGGTCTACAGCTTCACAGGGGTCCCTCTGGACACTTCTCCAGGGTGTACTCTCTGGTGCGCTGTACCTTCCAGCCGACGATTGCCAGCAAGGCAATGCCCATAATTTTGAAGCCGACTTGAAGTCCCAAATATCTGAAAATGAATTAGAAAAGCCCTTAATCGTTTGTGAGGGAGTTCATCTTAGGCCTACATACAATGTTATTAAATGTCATTACTTACTTTGATTCATGGATGCATACGATTAAGAGCTACAAATTGCTTTAAACTAAAAACATGAAAACTGGCTTGGCAGTGTAATTAGTGAACTACCATTAAATACCAATTTACTTAAAGGGATAGTTAAATGAAAAATGAAAATCGTCCCACTTTTTAATCATGTAATTGTCACCATATAAGGTTTGCCTTTTCATGGTGCTCTCCAGCAAAATTTGTTACAGAAACTGTTAGTCAGCAACTGTGAAGAGCTGGTTAGGGGGAAAGATACAGCTGGCTAACTCCCTTGCCTAATTGCCTAATGTACACCTCCTCTGGAATGAAGACACATCTAGAATGAACTCTCCTTTTAGTTGGGTTATCATTGGTTCTAATCTAGAAATGCATCACTAAGTCAAACTGCTCTGCAGAGTTATTGGTCATTAAAGTTACTATATCTATGCTGCATACCAGTGGTGCAGGTCAAGTGAAGCCACCCTGTGTAGGCCTACCTGTTCCTAAGGAAGTTGTTGTCATAGTAACCACAGGCCAGCTTCTTCCCACAGATCTTCCTAGACCAGATGCAGGTAGAGTCAATGGTCATCCCAAACAGGGCAGGGGCCGGCAACCAGGCTGAAAACACAGGGAAAAGAACCAGAGTGAGAGTTAGTAGTGAGACATTTTTCTAATTCAACTATGAATCTATAGATAATGTTAAAGAATGTTTAGCATCAAGTAATGTTTTTTAACTTTTCAACTCTCACCGCAGGTTATTCATGCATGCCATTGCTAAATTCTGAGAGTATATTGTACATGAGCCAGTTGCCCATATGCAGTAAGCTGTGATGAAAATATGATATATATATATATATATATATAAAGTTGTATAATTTAATACACTAGCATTGAGGCTGGGACAGTAGTGGGACAGTAAAGGTTGTGCAGTTCAAGTAGTGAACTGTGGCGTCACTGCAGGTATACCCATCACCACTAGGGGTCACTAGAGTACTGCTGTATACAACTACTGGTGGGTATACCCTTCAATGACTACAGCATTCCAAATGGCCTTGAGTGATAAATGGCCTTTTCCGAAAGACATTGTACTCCTAAAATTAATCTTTCATTTCCACAGGTATCATAAGAAATAAATATATTTTTGTAAAAGTGACACACATCCATGACTTGTGTGCATGTTCTTCATCTCGGCTGTGCCAAAGACTCTTAACATAAACCACTTTTGAGTAACAGAATAACAGTGAGTCTCCTGAAGCCCTGGAGAAATGTCCATATCAACTGCAACTTCACTGACCCACAGTTCTATGCATGCAACACTTACCCAAAACCCGCATGAGAAGGAACTGCACACCAATGGCAAAGGACTTTTCCCCCTGAGGCACCGTCCTGCACACAGAGAAAGAGGTCAGTTCATATCACAGCTGCACCTGGCTCTATTCAGCTCTACTATTCAACAGCCATACTTTTACAATACACATTTCATTATCATAATTGTACAATACAGCGTTCTAGTGGAGACCCGCCTTATTTTGTAGTATTTTGCACTAAAACTTTATTTTGTAATATTATTTTATAGTTTAGTTAGCTTAGTACATTTATCTCATAACATACTTATAGTTATTGGCAGATTCACATGTAGTGTAATTACCAAGTCATAGAGTGTATTTAATTCAGTGCAACACTAAACTATTCTGGAGATGTTGGTGATGGTAATGTTACTTATTTCTTTCTTCTGCTTCCTTGTCTGGTCACCTGACGTTCAGAGGTTTCACAGGTCACTGATATTTCATGAAGCTACAATATGCACTGCACTTATTTACTAGTGCTAGTGTTTCCCTGTCTGTTCCTAAGAGACCACTGGCAAAACATGCTTCTGTTTCTGTCTCTGGTCTAGCTAGCGATCAAACAGTGGAATAGCTTTAGTGTGACCTACATCTGAGAGCTAGGCTACTGTGCATAACTGGATGTGCCACACGTACAAGTAAAAGCTTTTCTGATTCCACAGCAGCCAACCTGTGTTACAGTCCCTTCTATAGACTATGCCGATAATAGAGAGCGCAATGTTGAGCCCTACCAAACTCAAACAATAATTTGAACAAACTGCAGATGAAAAAAAGGCATGCTTTGCTATGTATCATGCTGTCCACTCTGGTTCTGCAGGACTAAGGTGCGAGCCAGGTGAGACCACAGCAATGACGGCCTCTCATTTACCTGAGCACCATCATGTAGATGGGGTTGTGAGTGAGGCTGGCGATCAGGGCTGCCAGTGAGATAAGGAACATGACCGGGAGCAGGAAATGGCGACAGCTGTTGCCACAGGAACCAGGGCGAGCAGAAGCCCCAACGCCACCAATACAGCTGCAGTTGGTGTACGCCTGGATGAACAGAGAGAGGTAGAGAAAGACAGCCAACACTGTTACAATGTGCTTCAGAGCTCTGACACAGTGCACTCACACATTTATTTGATGGAGGTGTATTCAGAATGATGAAAAGCCAAAGAAAAAAAAGCCAAGTGTGATTTCACTTATTCTGCCACACACTGAATAAATATGCACAATAATGAGGACAACAGTAGATTAGATATGTACATTACACAATTCATAAATGCATTGAAAACAAATATAATGGATTGGTGTGAAACCGTTACTGTGAAATTAACTGTTCAGTATATCAACACAACTGTGCAAAGGTTTACAAAGCAGAATCGCCTCCAACACAAATATGAATGAGCAGATGACTGCACAGTCAGTAGAATGGAAAATACAAATGTAGCTCCCCAAGCACATAAATAAACCTGCATGTCAACACATTCTCCTAACTACTTCAGCAAATTACCGATAAATATCTGCCCGAGAGTGGACAGCAAACGCTTGCCCATTTCAATAGCGGCTCACGACCATCCCCGTGGCATCTGGTGTCAGCGGTAGGTCTACTCCTTGTCCGAGCTCCCGCGTAGCCTTGTCAGCCAAGCCAATTTCTCATTACAACGGCCTCACTGTATTACACGTCCCGTCAATACATGTAATACACTATTAGCCCGGCGGGCGCTTCTGATGGCATGAAGGGATTACTCTCGGGGCTGGAACACCTTTAAGGGCCTTAGTGCCACTTAAGCCAGTTTCCTCCAGCTCGCGGAGGCTAATTACCGATCGATCGGGCCCGCCATTGATTGCCAACCAAGCGTGTTCTGTGACCTACAGCGGCACTCTATCTGTGTCGCTCCATCTCGGCTTCCGTCTTTTTAACCGCTCTCTCTTCATCTTATTCTTTGTTTTTCTTTCTTTTTAGTTTAATTGTCTTTCTCTCTCCCTCCCTCCCTCCCTCCCTCTCTCTCTCTCTCTCTCTCTCTGTTGATTCTTTGTTTGGCTGGCTGGACAGATGAGCTAAGTGAGAGCTCAGCTGCTTGCAGTAAGATGTGTCCAGGCTGCTGCCAGCCACTTGATTTCTGAGCTGCGCTTTTCCCGGGCTCCACGCCCCCCCTGCCACACAGTGGCAGCGGCCGGCAGAGCTTACAGGCACCTCACCCAACGCCTGGGAGGGCATCATGGTTTACATTGTTCATTGTTCTTTGGGTTCTTTGGGAGGAGTACCAAACCACATTTCGGATGCTTGTCCTGAGTCACATCATTCTTTTGTTGCTAAATGTCTTCCTATTTCCTCGGGTTTAATCACAACAATGAAACCCACAAATATCAGCCGGCATGGCAGGGGGAGATGTACTCCACGTTGTTGGATCCGCACACTGGGTTAAAGGCACTAAATGGTATTTTAAACACTCACTGAAATAGCCCATTAGGTGCCTGTGGTTCAGTTGTTGACATACAGCACTTAAATAAGGATGTGTCATGGATTGAACTTTGGTGTGTGGTGTGTGTGTGAGAGCATGCGCGCGAACCTGGACTCTGTAGGAGTTTGTGGGGTCTTTGGTGTAGTTGCTGCAGCCGGCATGGCAGGGGGAGATGTACTCCACGTTGTTGGATCCGCACACTGGGTTAAAGGCACTGGTGGCACAGGAGCAGTCGGAGTAGCATGCGGGCACTGGCCTGGAGAGGAAAACAGTTCAATATCAAAAAGATAAGAACAGAAAACATATGGATCGAAGTGAACTGCATGGGATATAATGTAATGGACTTGGATGGAAGGGTATTTACTGATGAAAGGTCAAAGCAAATAGTACAAAATGAGGGAAGTGAGGGAGGACGGCAATGACCTTAACAGGATTTCACAAGAGTGGCAATCAGAACGGCAGAGCTGTCCTCAGAACAGTATTTGATCCTCTGAGAAAAACAAACTGATTTAGAGTGTGAGTGACTTTAAAGGTTTGATCTGGCCAGATCTATCTGGAGCACCGTGTTCTGGAATGGTGGTCGGAGGCCAAAGTCCAACGCGCAGCTTCATCTCTTGCCATGAACTCCAACACGCCTCAACTCACTGGCCCCCCCATGGCCATTCTTCTCCCTCCTCTGGGCATGGTTACAGACAGAGCTGAACTCATGCGCGGCGGTCACCCATGCTGACCAACCTACGTGTTTACAACCCGCCGTCCGGCAGCTGTTGTGAGATTTCTTTTACTCGAACGATCGAAACGTCTCAGGGGTAGTTTCCCCCCCAATCGGCGTTGTCTCTCTCTCTCCCCTGCTCTGCGCTAACACCCAACTGCCTGTCAGTACGGCTCAGTTCTCACGGCGCCCCGGCCCAGATAGCTCCATCATTAGGGGGCCAGCGCTGGGCTTGGTGACCCCGGGGCTGTCAGGCCCAAGCCTGTGATGTCTCAGAGGGGCGCCCTGTCCTGCCCTCTTAGCTGACAGCTGGCTGACACCACAAGGCCCTTTTCACAGTAACCACCAGCTCCGCTCATTCTCTCTCTCTCCCTCTTCTCTCTCTCTCTCTCTCTCTCTCTCTCTCTCTCTCTCTCGCTCTCTCTCTCTCTCTTTGTCTCTCTCTCACTGATATAAATAACTGCAGCACACAAAGTAGGGAGACATGGCCTAGGAAAACCGGACAACACAGAAACTGTGATCCTAAAATGAAAATCAGTGTAGCATCTCCAAGGTTTTATACACCTTATAAGCTGAATGTGCTGGTGGTTTTCGGCTGCTTAAACCCAACAAGCAGTAAAAAAAGGCTATAAACAATTACCAGCTGAATGTGGCTTTCAGTTTGTTTTGCATGCTAACAACTCTGCCAATTAATGGCCTGTTTAAACCACCACTGAAGGAGCATATCACAGAGGGTGAATCACTGAGATGTCCCCTTAGCTGGAAGTCTGAGGTGAGCACAGAGGGTTATGTTTCACTCAGTTATGTAAACTCTAGCATGGTGGTGAAGACCACCCTTCCTGGTACACAACGTCACCCAGGAAGACTGACGGTCTGTCCATTTCTAAACAGCTGGGCCAGCCATTAGGGGTAGGCTTTTATGGATGTCAGGATCGCTGTGCTGGACATGCTGGGAAATTATCTCCCTGTGTTGGGTCACAGCGCACCACATGGGCTCGACATGACGGGAAGAGTTGGTTGGGTACGTGCTCAGTAAATTACCCTCCGAGGACCAGGAGAGCCCCCGATGACACACCGTGAGGGAGAAGTGAACCCCAAAGCTGTCTGGTTACCCACCAAAGCAAAGTGTTCAACCATATCTGATTTTACAACCAAATTTACTGAAATGAAATATGAATGGATAATGCATAGATCCATCAAGGTCAATTAGTCTAGAAATAAACTGCTCTACTGTCAAATTATCAGATGAGAGTAAATAAGGTCTTTTTGAAAAGAATTCAATTCCAAACTGAAATCATCCCATTTTAAGACATTTATTTTCATATTATTTTATCTTTTATAAATTATATTATAGTATTGTTTTGCATCAAATCAAACTATTTTATATTATCTAGTGCAAAACAAATACTCACTTGTGGATATGTCAGACCTTGTTAATTCTCAGTGGATGATGTTCTGTTTCCTGTGAGAGTGTGTGTGTGCTGGGTAGTGTCGTTGTGTGGGCAGTGCCAGTGTGTGCCTTACTCGTTGAGCCGGGGCCTGGGGTAGACCCCTGAGATGGTCTGTGTGGGGCAGCCCATGAAGAAGAGCGGCACGCAAAGCAGGACAGATATGACGAGCATGGCCACAGAGAAGCGGGGGATGACCCGCAGCGACAGACCCGTGCGCTTCATGATCACGCCGCCCAGCAGCATCCCCACGGCCATCGACGGCAGGTTCACCGCACCTGGGGACCGCGTCAACAAATAAACCAAAGGTAGACACGTAAACACACACATGCGTTGAAGACCAGAGCAAAAGACAAACATGACTGCATGGAGAGTACTGAACTGTGCAGTCAAGACAGTCTTTTACAAACAACCAGAAGCTAACAATCTAAATAAGCTGTAAATTAATTGACATAGTCTGAAAGACAACTAAGCTAAGTCAGTCACGTCTTGCACAAACAACATAGCACAAATTTTGGAGCTGTTGAAAGATAACTCAAACACGCTCAAAAGCATGCCAAACAGAGTAGCACAGTTGATGGGCAAGGTGCGCTGGTAAGATTCCACACCCTCTTTTGACAGGATTTTCTACAAAAATATTTTCTTTCGCAGCGGGAGAAGTGGACTAGAAAAACATGACATGGAATTCATTTCTCTCCCTGTCTCATGATGTATGTGACACAAGTTCTGTCGGCCTCTCCTGACGCATGGCTGCTCCTTGTCCAAGCACCCTCCATGCACGGGCCTTCATTAAATCAGGTCAGCTCACTAAGTCAGCAGAATACAGGGAGTGCTCCAGATCTGTCTAAATCTGGAGAACCCAGGGTGGAGGCTGGAAACCACTTCAGAGTGGGTCATAACTCTTCAAAAAAAAAAAACTTGCTACCTTAATGGCAGATTCATTTTTGTGGTTTTATGTATAAATCACCAATAGGATGCTGTCTAGAGCTGGCCGTATACACTCTCTCTCTCACACACACACACACACACACGCACACACACACTCACACATACTCACACACACACACACACACACTCACACACACACATACTCACACACACTCACACACTCACACACACACTCTCTCACACACACACACACACACACACACACACACACACACACACACACACACACACATAATAGAATGATGGTAGTAAATCTCCCTGGTTGTGATGACTGCCAGCAATCTGCTTCTTCTGATATATTAAACATGATTTCAAACGGCTACACACGCATGGTCTCACGGCCACAAAGGAAACCAGTTCACTCATGTCATTTTCTGCTCTGATTTCAAATCCTTTAAACCAGGCATAGTACATGCAGTTCTTCTCTACACAATCACAACTGATAAACACTTCCTTAGTGTGTTTCCACACCACTATGTAAGGGATAATGTATAGAAAGCCAGTCATTACTGGGAAAATAAGTCCCGACAAGGCGAACCGGACCCCGACGCGCTGCGGAGGGGTCTTGTTCCGCCCTGAAGGGACTTATTTTCCCAGTAATGACCGGCGTTCTACTTGTCTTGTGAAGAGCCGTGTAATAAGTACCTAATACCTCATGCTAAGTTCTGCATTCTTTTTATATTTACTTAGGGTTATTGGGGTTAGGGATTGCTATTAATATGGGGAATAATATATGCTTACATTAGATTGTAAGGGCACCATACACCTAGTGTACATAATTCACCACTAGCCTTCACCTGAGCAGTTGTCGTGCTGTTGACAACGATGCATATTTAATTGATGGCATGTTTTTGTTTGGGTTGTTGTCCTGCAAGGCTTAAAGCAAGGGAAAATTGTGTGCCAGAAGTTATTAGAAATTCTTGAAGTTGATATATTTCTGTTGTTACATGATCTGTTTTCAAACAGCCTGGCCCGCACCTAAAATCAGCCTGTGAACTTTAAGCCCGGGTTCTGTGCACTTTAATTGATACATTTAGCTTGATAACGATATAGATAGACAATTTCCTTGTTTGGTTAATTATAAACCTGGCACTCTTTAAGTGTTTGTTTTTCCCATGTCGACTTTTTTACAAGACAAATGAAGCTATTAATTACTTAAATAACCACACACTGTAAACAAAGACACTTAATCTCAGGTAAGCCTTTGATAGAGACAAGCACAAAACCTGTTCTTTCTCTGTGCAAACACTCTAAAAAGTGATGTGATAAAATGACACATTGCGTGTGAGCTCAGAGACAACACAATTTGTTCTGTCAATTACAACACTGCACCTTGCTGGGTGAAAGGTGAAAGACAGATTTCAGCAAACTGCTGTGTTGAAACTGACACAAAATGTTTTGTCCCTAAGCACACTCTGCATCGATTTTTAACACATTACTTTTTAAAGTGAAGGCCCGTGAGCCACACTGACCTATGAGGAGATTGCCGTAGGAGGGGGAGGTGCTGTACTGGCGCTCCAGGAACTTGTTGAGGAAGGTGGCGAGGCCAGCCACCACCGCCGAGAAGCAACACTGGGTCAGTACCAGCAGCAGGAAGAGAGGGCTCAGCAGCAGACGCACAAACAACCGCGGGAACACTGGAGGGCGAAAACACACACACACACACACACACACACACACACACACACACACACACACACACGCACAGAAGAAAAAGATACGTGTCGGAGTGAAGATACAGAGCATAGAAACACACGAGTGCGCAGAAAAAGGAGCCAAATCGGATGTCTGTGAGTTGTTATAATAATATAACACACACACACACACACACACACAACAAACCAAATACACACATCATCATAGACAAATCACCACGCGCACACACACATCTGTTTTGGCTTGCCTGTGTGTGTGTGTGTGTGTGTGTGTGTGCACTGTCAGATTTTACACAGAGAAGAGTACAAGAAACAGACATACGAGTGATCAAAACAAGTACACAAATTTGCTGTCAGCATAATTATACATACTCCCATAACACTATATTATGCACTGAGACGCAGAACTTCACAATACACAGAGCACTGCAGGTGCGTAGAAACAGCAGTAAAGCACGCGCGCACACACACACACACACACACACACACACACACACACACACACACACACACACACATACATACGTACACACACACACACAGAGCAACCAATTGCCCCAAACACAAACACAGCCTCCTAGGCCTGGTGAGTGTTTAAGTGCCAGTCAGATCTTGTTACAACTCAAGATGTGACCCAAAGGGAAACACACAGGCAGCAGGACCACAAGGGGGGGGGGGGGGACACTGGAACATTCCTGTCTAAACAAAAGGGGCCGAGGGGGTGGGTGCTGGTGATGGTGGTAGGGAGAGAGGACGCCAGGGAAAATGTAATCACACAGCGGCCATGGAAATTATTACGCGCACTGTTTGAACGGCCGCTGCCAGGACTGTTTACAGGAGGCTTCCAAATGGGTTACGTGTAGACCTGCCGCCCCACTGAGCAGAGGTGAGTGTGGCAGGACGGGTGAGGAGACTTACTTTTCAGGAATGCCAGCATGGAGCCGTCCAGCCGCTTGGAGTCATCGCCCATGATGTCGTCGTCCACTAGGCCCTGGGGGAGACAGAGATGGGAAGTTTTAACGCGGACCAGGGAAGGCATCTGTGCATGGTACATTGGTGCATCATTTTACCTTTTTATTTTGGAAAATTCTCCCTGGCTTGAATGTGGGAAGACGATACTCCGTGAAATGGTTATTCACACTGGGTTACATTTTGACAGTTTTTGTTCCATTTAGGATGTGCCAAAGGAACCAATGTCAATTAATTTTTTTTTTAAAAGAAAGGCCTGGATTTAATTTCTTTAGTCTTTCTTCTAATGATGACAAATGAGCTAGAACCATACTGAACTACTCTGAGTTTGTCATCACTGAACAAGCAACCAAAGTTCAGAACTCAGAAGAAAGAATCAGACATCTAAGGAAAAAATACAGCATAATATACTGCAAGCATTAAACAATATAACAGGTAGTAGACTATTGGCACATATGTTTTAATAGAAAATGAATGACATACTGGAAATTCACTTCACAACCTAAGGTTGCCGTAGGTCACAAGTTTCACAGGTTTAATGAAAAAAGTACAATATGCTATCCAAACATATGAGACAGTTTCAAGAGATTCGAGGGATTCACATCAAAGCTTTTAAGCATTCTCTTGGCTCTGTGTCCCCTCTGGATTGAGAGTAAGTGTTGTACTGTTGGCACCGAACCAGCGGATGTCAGTATTACATGAAAGAATGATCTCATGAGTTGTTGGTTGCTCAGCCAAAATGCCATTATATCAGGATAGTACATCATAACCCCCTGGTTCAGTTTGAGCCAAACACTGTGCACAGTGAAATAATATCACATATTGCGAGCGTACTATTACATACACACAGGGGTCATCAGTAGCCATAAAGCTCAAAGGAGATCCAAACATATGGATATCAATCACTTTGATAGAGGATAATATATAAGCTGTAAATTCTTTATGGCTTTGGCAAAAAGAGACAGGACAGATCTTATCTTTTCCTAATGCCCCATCCAGATAGAATGTCCTCAACAGAGGTGATAGAGCAGAAAAGTATACACGCCAAAGGCACACATGCCAGGATCATGAGGTGAAGTTAGAGTGCATGAAAGAAACAGTCTGGAACAAATGTTTAAGAGAATGTCAAGTGTCACCTCTGAGACGTAAAATTGCATCTTACATCATTTTTTTTGGATCAGACTAACAGTATAAGACTGCCCCTGGACTTTTACCACATAAGCATATTTTCAGATATCTGGAAACACAAACATTGATATAAAAGAGTGATCTGTGTTTTACAGAGGAGAATCTATGCCAAAGCCCAGGACATCCTTTATAGAGAGCCATCCTCCCCAAAGAATACCTCGGGCTGCTGTAAACTTTTAAGCAGGTATTTCTGTTCAAATGAACCAACAATGATGTCAAGATATGGAACACTACATTTGTACTCCCTACAGCCTGACCTGAAAACAACTTCAAAAAAGAGAATGTCCACAAACTGGAGTAGCCGGAGTAATTCAAAAAATTGGGACCACTTCCGTGTGCGGACATCCTCTCTTTTGAAGTTGTTTTAAGATCAAGAGTGTGGTGTGCAGACTCTCCCTCTCTTTTGTTTTACCTTCGTGTAATTTGTCCTGCACCTGGCCTAAAGAGAGGTGGGATGTGCACCACCCTACCACCCTACCAAACTTCAAACAACTTCCCTAATGGCTACACAGCGGCAGGGGCAACACTCACGTTCTCGCGGGGCATGCTGCGTGGGAAGAAGAAGTAGGGGATGGAGGCGAGGGCCAGGCCGGCTGAGGACACCAGGAGCCCCATCCACCACGCCCCCACCCAGCGGGGGTCAGCTGGGGTCAACTCCTGCATGGCTGCTCCAGGGTAGAGGAGGGGGGGGGATTCGGTATATTTAAGAGACAGACAGTTTTTTGTGTCACAGTGCTGAAGAGGAAGAATGTTTTTTGAGGTGGTTGAATTAGTGCCATTGTCAACACTTACAGCAGCTTGGTTGTTACTAATGAAATCATACAATGTTACAGACACATCGTAAATGTGCTAATTACCAACCATTTTGTTCGAAATTCTAAAACAACGATGTTTTTTAATACTTCAAAATAACATTTGATAAATGAACCTTACAATTTTCAGTAGCCATTGGTGTGTAGATTTAAACAAAATCTAGTTTGGTTCTTACCGGGGCTTTTACTGCCTGAAATATCCGATTTTGTCTACCATACTCAGAGTTTAGTGCTGGGCTGGTGGATGCCTATTCCCAACCTTTCACACTGCACATCAACGGTAAGCCCGAGAATTCTCGTCGCAATTCAAAATTCCACTGGAGCTCCAAGCGGATTTGTACACGCAGCCTTACACTGTTTACAGCTCTTTGAGTCACGGTAAAATGTACTTTTTGGTACATAGCTAATTTTGATACAGTTATGGTATGGGTGCTTGCGTTTCTTTAGGAATCTGCCGTCTTGGTTTGTATAGAAATGAGTATTAAGTGACACATACACGTAAGAGGTTGGATATATGTGACGGTTGGTAATATGTGACGTTCCGATATGAGAGGTGTAGTATTCTGAATAATCAGTTATTCGTGTACTATTCAGGTGAACAAAGAAAAA